>NC_143566.1:87845151-88148181 GCF_054136105.1 Typopeltis vanoorti
AAGAAACCCTGACACTCAGATCTGTGCATAGTAATCAAGATGGGATCTTATCAAGGCCAGATAAAGAGGAACAATAACCTGCCTGTCTCTGGTAGTCAAACTATTCTTCAGTAACCAATTAATCTGATGAGCTGCTTTAGCCACTTTTGAATGTCCCCTAAACTTTAACTCCCTATCCACTAACACTCCCAAGTCTCTGGCTTCGTCAATTTACTGGATTACAGTTCCACCAATGTAATATACAGCTGGTAATCTTTTCACCCCCAAATGCATACCTTACACATTAAACTGATATCTGTTTTCCTTTGCCCAGTCTGCCAATCTATCCAAATCATCCTGCAAAATTTTGACATCACCTAACTATTACTCTATCCAACTTTGCATCATCAGCAAATAACTGAACAGTTCCACTCCGATGCTATCCTATCGTTAATGTACAAATTAAATAGTAGCGGTCCTAGAACAGAACCCTGCAGCACGATACTAGTCACAGGCCTTCTTTTGGAGTCTATTATCAAAATAAACTATTCTGATATCTCTTCATCAACCACCCTCCTATCTATCTCACCAAACCCTATATCCATCCTCATGTACTGCAGTTCACTGATTAGAATCCCATATGGTATCCCATCAAAGGCCTTGACGAAGTTCAGCAGTATCAGTGTAAATCCATTATCTTTATCCAACTCAGCTGTCACTGTATTACAAAACGTGAGCAACTTACTGAGGCAAGGCCTAACATTTATAAAACCATGTTGCCCCCATACAGTATTCCATTTCCACTATTTATTCCTGTATTTTGCTTTTCACCAACTTCTCCAATACTTTAACAACAACTCCTGATATGCTGATCTGTCGATAATTCGCTACATCATGACTAACCCAGAGTGGAGACTTATATTAAACAATATGGTCAAGGGCACTGACAATTCCCTCGCCGCTTCACGTAAAACTCGAGCTGGTATACCATCCAATCCCACAGCTTTATTCACACTAAGGTTCTGTAATATGTTCTGCACCTCCATTTCATTTATCTTATTTCCCATGTAAGCATTTGTCTTTCTCGTTCCTGCAATATCACCACCTGGATGATATATTATTGCAAATTGCATTATTGCATATTTTGTCTGTAAAGCAGTTTTCAGATTATGAAAAAATATACTTAAAGAAAAAATAAAAAAGTGTCCCACTACGTACCAAAGTGCTGTAATTTTGCAGCCTTTCACGGGTGGGATTTACATTTTGAAAAATAACACAGACAACATCGACGTCGGTTACAAATGTGTTGAGTTAGTCCTAATATTTTTGGAAATAGATCGGCGTCCAAATTCTGCAGTCTATTTTCTTCTTTTGAGTTACGGAGTTAATTATTATTATTTATTTTATTTTATTTTTGAAAGCTAAAGAACGAGAGAGAGAGAGAGAGAGAGAGAATCCTCCTCCCCTCTCTTACTTACCTATGCCAAAGATTGACTATGTTGAGAACAGGCTGGGCAAATGCCAAGAAAAATTCTTCTTATCGATTACTTGACTCGAACCTGCAAACTTTTCTTTCATCTGGCGTTATGGAAGTTACTACGAGGCTATGCAGGCACAGAAAGTTACATTTAACTTTTAAAATTTAAAATAGTTTATAATTATTATATTGTAAACAAAAGAGAAACAATGAAGTGTGTTCATTATTATGTAGAGATAAGCGAAAATGATCGTATTCATAATTCAGGAATGGCACAATGCTAAATCCGGCCATGAACGAACCAGAAATTCAACTGATCTTCATTCTCAGTATATGGATCTCTGTTTGTGCCTGTTCTGAAATAAGATTGCGTTTCATGAGCTTCGCATTGGGCAGTTGCGAAGGACCCAGGTGTTAGCAGGGCGTCAGTGACAGGACATTTGATCAGTTATCGAAATTGTCACATTGTTCATAGATAGGGTGTCCGAAAAAGAAGTCCGGGTTTTCAATGAAACTTATTTTATGACATTCTGAAACAAAATGTATGTAGCATATATTTTAAAAGTACGTCACAAAATTAATTACCTGTTAGTGGTATGAGCGTTACCTCATACCACTCTCGGATAAGCATATCCAGGAATTGCTTTTATGATTGCTGTTATTCTATGGCGCAGTAGGTAAGGGACTGGATTTTTTTCTTTGTACACAATGCTTTTTACGTAGCCCTAAAGGAAGAAATCCATTGTAATCAAATCGGGACTGTGTGGTGGCCAAGCAATGGGACTTTCTCTGCCTATCCATTTTCCTGGGAATGGGTTGTTGAGCACAGTCCGCACAGCTGTTGCATATTCTGGTCAGGCTCCATCCTGTTGAAAAATGATGCTCTCCACACTTTCAATCTGGGAAAACGTAAAGTTCTCTAGCATATTCAGGTATGCAACATTCGTAATTGTCTCCTCATGAAAAGAAAATGTCCAAGTAAATGGATCAGCAGAGGAGGAGGTCCCATTTTAGCCAACGCGCAGTCCTGATTTGACTACAATGGATTTCTTCCTTTGGGATTACGTAAAAGGTATTGTGTATCAAGAAAAAAATCCAGTTCCTCGCTTAAACGAGTGTGGTCAGAAGTGAAATTTCCTTTTGATGTCTGTAGGGATGTAAATGGTGCAAACATTGAGTTCCGCTAACAAGTAATCAAACTATGTGACATTATACTTTGATAATACACTGTATATGCTACATACATTTCTGCTTCAAAATGCCATAAAATAAATTTCATTGAAAACCCCGGAGTTCTTTTTCGGACACTCTGTGTGTGTGTGTGCGTACACAGACAGACAGACACACACACATCTTAAAACGCAATGGTTTTTAAGAGGAAAGTAATAGCAAATGTTTTTCATTTACTTTTCTTCAGTAAAATCTCTGGATAAACATTACCATCCACAAAAGGAATGCTTTTGCGTTTCTGAATATATGCGTAAATGCTTGCAGCAATCTTCATTTCAAATAGAACTATTTTTTGCTGAAACTGGCAGCTTCCCTATAAAGCTTCTTTCATTTTAATGAGCAGGCTACAGTTCGCGTCTAGGATATTGTGAAAGAATGGCAAAAGCTGCATCAATTCTACTGGTTCAGAAGTTTTTTGACAACCTCTACCATTGTACTTTATGCAATAAAGTGTTGAAGATAATTCTAAACAAAAACAGATGTCTCCATTTTCAAAAGTCCTTCAGGACTGTAAGAAACGAAGAACTATAAGCTATGCATTGTTTTTTTTCTAGATCTTTCAAACAGGTGAGGTTTTTCAACTTTTCCCATTTATTAGTAGTTGGTTTCAAAACCTGGAATATTCTCTATTTTAGGAAACACATAAGAGCAGTCAGAGGAGATTTCAAACGCCTACAGTAGATGGAATGAGAGAAGAAGGGGGAAAATGCTTTCTGCGGCTTGCAGTTTGAGATATTGTTACAGCATGGTAAAGGTTCCAACAATTCCATTGGTTCTAATAAGGGGAAAGTTGAACTCAAGTGGCGTTTCAACAGGTGTAGAGGAGTAGGCGAATTATTGATACCAGTTCTGGTGAACAATTACCATGATGAACTGAGCTATGGGGAGATTCATGTCGCAGTCATGTTTAGAATTACAATACCGATTTTCTGGAAACGGATGATCCAACACTTTTAGTTAGGAACAAATTAAGCATACTAGAAATTTTCGCGACCACTCGACTAGTTTACATGGCCAATGTTTACTAGTTTACCTACGCTCGCTTAATTAGTTGCATCTACATTTGATGGCGATTTCTTGATTTTAAGTAATTAATATTACATTTTGCTCACTTACATTTAAGAGAAGCCCAGTTCAAGATCGCGTGTCAATTTTAAGCACAAGCCCGTATCCACTTGTATGATAATCTTATTTATACTAATGTACTTCATTTAATTACTTAATTCACATTTAATATTTAAGTTTTTAGCCGTCTGTAGTACTTGGGAAATGTGGGAGAAGTATAATTAATAGGTCAACGGTATACTGATGGTGTACTAAAGAAGAGAAACTGCCATGGCCATCGTAAGCATTAAAATGAATGTTTCAAACCAAACCAACATCTACTGTATGTCTCACAGCGTCATTGTTGGCAATTGCCAGTGATTTTTCGACATCTTTGCTACAATCTGCAAAATCTTTATATTTAAATTGATCCATACATATTTACCAATAAAGAAAAAGATAGAAGGGGGTTCTACATAACCTGGTGGCAACATTTTTGTTTCCAGAGTAATTGCCAGAAGGAAGACATTTCGAGATTTTTTTATTTATTTATTTTACTTGTTCCCGAGTATCAGTCATCCTTTGACGTAGGCAAGTACTTTTTTCACGAAAACTCGGGATTGATTTCTTCCATTTAGAGAACTCACCACTGTTTCAAAGAATAATAGTAGATAAGGTTAGATACATGAGATGAAGACAGTGATGCATTGTTCAAATTAAGTCTTCATGTCGTCAGTAGCGATGAACTCATATGGATGAATCGATTTCCAAAAGTTTATTAAAAAAAGTTCCACTTACTCCTATTGGACAGGGATAAAAAAAGTGTTGTAAGATTTATTATTTTTTTAAATAAAAATTTGGAATCTCACTGAACGTAACAGGCAGCATTCATATAATGGAAGCGTTAATGATGTAGATCCATATATGAATGAAGAATAACGAAGCAGAATGGGTACTTTGTTTTTGAAGAAAACGGCACTTAAAAATCTGTATCAAGACGTAAATGCTTTGTAATTCCATTTCACCTGAGCAATTATCCACTAAAACTACTATTGTACAATGGAGAAAAAATATTATTTCTAGTTGTCAAAAGGGTCTTGAGTAGTTCATTATTTCAAGAGAGAAAAATATTCTATTTTATGTAGAGGTGTTCAACCTATTTATTTCAAAACAGCGAAGGAAAAACATTAACAAGAAATTATCTTTTTATTGTTCTCATTTCGATCGTTCCAAAAATAATTCAGATTTGCATTAACAGTCACGAAAACCAATAATGCTACATATTTTTAAGCAAGCAGAGCAGGGCCAAGGGGCCCTCCCCTCCAAAAAATGGTAGTTTTTCGACCTCTTCATGTCTTCAATAGGTTGTCTGATTAGATACTGGATTTTAGCGTATAGATGGATTAGGAATATATTTTGATATCATGCGTTTATGCAGTTTTGTTCGTCTTCATCAGATCCAATGGTACTCTGAAAGCGAGCGAAGTCTTGTTTTTACACCACTACACAACACCCTTGGTCCTCTCAGATGGATTAACTGTACGATTGACAACAGGAAGGTTACATTTATAAAGTAGAAGTTGGCTTTTCTGGGGGATAATTTACTAGGAGGGAAAATGCACTTTGGTGACAGAGAACCACACACACACATAACACAAAGAAATAAGAAGAAAAACCACCATGAACTGGCTACATCCTTACTTTTCTTTCAGACTTTTAATGACTCAAGGAGTTTAAAGGCACAGACTTCGAAAGAAACCAACATGCTTTAAACATTGAAGTGCTATTTAAGACAATCAGTAAAAGTGTTTTTAATGTTTGGTGTCTCATTTCTTTCTATGTTTCATATACAGAGTTCTCAAAGAATATAACAGGTTCGTCAAATACCTCGCTTTCTTTTATTCGAAAAACTTGGATTCGATTCCTGTTTGATTACAAAAGGAATATTTCCAATTTCCAATAATTATTTTATCAATCGTGAGGTAGCCGATCCTATACTGAGGTGATAAAGTTTGGACCTCACGCAATGTACACTGCTGGGAAAGAAGTAAACGGACACCTTCATGGACAAGATGCGTCTTGTCATGTAACGAATCACGTGTTTATAGCTGGTATATGTTATTACGGACTACTCCAAGAAATCCTTAGACTCATCGTGTCAAGAACTATCCAACATTTATGCAGTATCTATCCCTTTGCTTTGCATTCATTCAGTCATTCACAACAGACTCTTGCAACCTATTCCACTCATTCACTATTCTCCAAGCAAAAAAACTACTTCTAGCTACACTACTTAGTTTCCATTGATGGCCTCTAGTTCACCCACCGCCAGACCTGTTCTAAAAAATTTCCTCTGAATTAATCTTGTAAAAACCCCTCAGTAATTTGAATGTCTCAATCATATCACCACTTTTCTGGCTATCAACCAGTTTCTGTAACCAACAAATCTTCAACCTGTTCTCGTAAGATTCATTCCATAGACCTGCTACCATCTTGGTCACTCACCTCTGGACCCCCTCCACCTCCTCATCATGTCATGACCAAAAAACCCTGAAGCCCAGATCTGCACATAGTAGTTAAGATGGGATCTTATCAAAGCTCAAAAAAGAGGTACAATAACATGCGTGTCAAAGTATTCTTCAGTAAACAAGTAATCTGATCAGCTGCTTTGGCTACTTTTGCTATGTGACCCATGAACTTTAACTCCTTATCCACTAACACTCCCAAGTCTGGTTTTGTTTATTTCCTGAAGTACACTTCCACCAATGTGGTATACACCTGGTAAACTTTTTTTTTTACCCCAAAATGCATAACCTTACACTTTGCCACATTAAACTGACACCCATTCCCTTTGCCCAGTCTGCAGTTAATCTAATCATCCTGCAAAATTTTAATGGCATCTGTTTAACTATTGCTTTACCCAACTTTGCATCATCGGTAAATAACTGAACAGCTCATCTCAGATCCTTTTCTATATCGTTAATGTACAAATTAAATAGTAGCGGTCCTATAATAACAGAACACTGCAGCATGCCACTTGTCACAGGCCTTCTTTTGGACCCTATTCCTGAATAAACTACTCTCTGATATCTCTCCATTAATTACCCTCTTATCCATTTCACCAACACCCTATATCCATCCCCATGTATTGCAGCTTACTGGTTAGAATTCCATGTGGTATCCTGTCAAAGGCCTTTGCAAAGTCCAGCAGTACCAGTTGTAAATCCATTATCTCTATCCAACTCAGTTGTCACTGTATTACAAAACGTGAACAAGTTACTAAAGCATGACCCTTCACAAAACCATGTTTCCCCTATACAATTACTTACCAGCCCTGTGATTCCACATATACCCTATATTAACTGAAAATTCCACATTTAGCTACCTCCCAGGTCAAGACCATTAGATCACGCTCACCAGTTCGTGGCAATATTAGAGATCATATTTGTTATAGACAAATTCTCAAATGCAATTACTAGATCGAGTGCTCTTGAACCTCTAGTATATTACATCCCATGAAGTCTCAGGTAATTCCATTTCCACTATCCATTCCTGTATTTTGCTCTTGGCCAACTTCTCCAATACTTTGATAACTCCTGATATGCTGATCGGTCGATAATTTGCTACATCAGTTTTGGAGCCTCCTTTATACAGTGGAATATTCTATATTCTCTCTTTCCACTCCCTTGGGACTAACCCAGAGCTGAGACTTGGATTGAATGGTCAAGTGCACTGACAATTCCCTTGCTGCCTCACGTAAAACTCGAGCTGGTATACCATCCGATCAGACAGCTGTATTCACATTTAGGTTCTGCAATATGCTATGCACCTCCATTTCATTTATCTCAGTTCCCGAATAAGCCTTTGGCTCTCTCGTTCCTGCAACATCACCGCCTGGATGATATAATCCTGCAAAGTATTCATTTAGTAATTCTACTATTTCAACTGATTCAGTTATCTCCCTACCATCAGCATTCATTAAAATCATTCTGCCATAAACATTCTTTTACTTGCAGCATATTGAAAAAACTGTTTGGGATTATCTTTAGCCTACATTTCTAACATCCTTTCATTGTTTCTGCTCTTCTTACCGCACCAGTGTTGGTCACCTTTCTCCTTAAATAAATTGCCTCAATTTTTTTTTTTACTAGCTCCATCATAATTGATGATATTCATCTTGATATACTCTCTTGACTCTAGGTATGCAGTCTGTCATTACCTCCCTCAAACACTCCTATACCACTTTTCATGCACTATCAACATTCAGCCCTTACAGTTTCCCCTGCCATGGCACCGATCCAAGCAATCTCCTAAGCTTGTGATACTTACCAGCCCTGTGATTCCACATATACCCTATATTAACTGAAAATTCCACATTTAGCTACCTCCCAGGTCAAGACCATTAGATCACACTCACCAGTTCGTGGCAATATTGGAGATCATATTTGTTATAGACAAATTCTCAAATGCAATTACTAGATCGAGTGCTCTTGAACCTCTAGTATATTACATCCCATGAAGTCTCAGGTAATTCCTTAATAACTGCATAAATTCTATTTCCTTCCTTTCATATGTCCTCTCCTCCTTCCAATCTGTTCCCATAGTTGAAATCCCTCATAATAATTACTTGCACTCCAAGCATTCAGTCTATTTGCGAATGCATACTATCTCCATCCCGTGGTTTATAGCAGCATCCAACTGTATTTGTTCTGCTGACCTCTGTCTCATACCAGATAGCTTCAAATGTGCTATTTTCATTGTTCTGCAGTTGAACTTGTACTCTCTTTGGTTGCAGTTCATTGGCTATCATCAATAACACTCTTCCCCATTTTTTTTCTCTCTATCCTCCCTGAACACACCATACCCTTCACATTTGTTCCACTAACACATATCTTTTGTTAGCCATGCCTCACTAATGCCAATAACCTTTGGCATTAGTGAGGAAATATTGGAGGAATATAACACAACTAAGTCACTGTAACTGTGTACAGGTGAAATGGCTGTGAGAAGGGAACTGATGGAGGTTTGAAAGGTGTTGTGATAGGATGCCATGTTGTAGACCTATCTGTCAAGCAAACTGTTGGCAAACAGTTTGCTTGACAGATGATCCCAGGTCAACAATCATACCATACTGTGATGGAAGTGCAGGGAGTCAGTGCTACCTGCAGTGGACGACCAATCATTCACCGAACAATATATAAAAAACGCCATCCATCGGCTATCATTGAAAGCAGAATTCCGGACATCAACTGGAACACGAATCTGTACAAAAACATTTAGAACCCACAACATGGGTTTCCATTGTAGCACTGCAATATGCAAGCCTTACATTACTCGAAACAACATGCAGCATTGTCTTCAGTGATGCAAAGAGAGTGTACAGTAGGATGCAGAAGTTTGGAAAGCCATGTTATGGACTGACAAATCATGCTACACTCTCTGCCAAGCAGACGGATATCTGGTGCATGTCTCTTACCAGAATGCATAACCCCAACTATGAAATTCAGAGGTGGCGGTGTGATGGTATGATCCTGTTTTGGCCTTGGATTTCTGTTTGTAGTGTAACAAACACTAAACTCTGAGAGGTATCTGAACAATGTAATGCTTCCTATTGGAAGCATTACATTTGAATGACCATTGTCTCTTTCAGCAATGCACTGTCATTAGGCTGCTGTAACTGCATGGTTTGCGAACATGAATGTCACTACACCTGACTGGCCTCCACAGTGCCCTGATCTCAACTGTATTGAACATTTGTGGGATGAAATGGAGCATTGGGTGAGGTCAAGGGACAATCTGCCCCACAACATTTCAGAACTTCATTACATGCCTACAGGAAAAATGGTTCAAATTTCCATTCATTGCTATTGTACGCTTTGGGAAAATATGCCCCGTAGATTGCTGTAGTCATGGCAGGAAAAGGAGGGCCTACATCTTATTAAGATGGACGCATGGCTGTTTGTTCCTCACACTATGGTGTTCGCTGACTTCCTTCCAAGCAGTGTATGTACGAGCTTTAACTTGTGTTGTAATGAAAATGCGAGCTGATTGGACATGCTTAGTCAAGATTATCGAATGTAAATGCACAGGGTAGTTAAGGCGTTGCGCTCAGCTTAACGTGCATTTCAGAAAAAGCAGATATCCAAGCTTTGCTAATAGATCCAAGTTATACTTGTATCAAGAGTGAACAAAATACTCTCCAAAACAGTCTGCTTATTTGTATACAGAATGTAGTTAATCTGTAATCAGACAGAATAAATGAATTGCTTGTGTCTTTTTTTTTTTATTTAAACATTCATGCTATACAAGAGAGGGTTCATTGGTTAATGTATAGCATGTTACTACCTTGAATGAACAGACAGCTGAGAAAAAAAAAAAATCTATTCACATTTGACATGAAGATTTTCTTCGTATCATATTCCTTGGCATACAAGAGGAGACTGTCCCAGAGGAAAGCAGTATAAGAGTTGAAATAGAATTTATTTGAGTTTGGAGTTGCACTGAGGATAGGTAACTCTGCATGAGTTTTCTGAGATTAGACAATGAGAGAATATTAATGCTAGTTACCATGGAAGCATTTAAGATTTATACACACTGAAATGAAATACTTGTCTGAAAGTGGATAGAGCAAATTGGTAAGAGATGGATCATTAATCGATCTAATTCACTCTCTTCTATATTGACAATATTTTTAGGAGCTCTTAGGGACACAAACCCAAATGCCAAATAGATGTTCGCAGGTAATATAATGCCTTGAGAGAAAGAAAAGAAAAATTATAACTTTTTGGAAGTTGAGGAGGAAGGAGAAATCTCATCTTCATCAAACATCTGGATGTTGTCAAGAAGGAAATAGTTTCTATTTGTGGAAATAAAGCAGCACACTGCTTTGTTTATTGTTGAAATGGTTTGGATTATCCAAATCCTATTGAAGAATAAAAGGTTTGCGACCAGAATTTAGGGTGGTACAGATTGATTCTCTGTAGGTTGTAGTGCAAGGTTTGTCAAGTGAGGAGTGTAGTGTAACATATACTGTTATCAGGTCAACTGAGTAGGTCATTGATATAAATAAAAGAAAAAGGATGGGTGAGAGAACAGCATAGTCATCAATTTCCTGGTATAAACCCCCAATGGATGGTAAGGTTACTATGACAGCACTACATTATTATTACTCTTCTACAATTTTCCTCCAAATTAGTCTATTACTTGTAAACAATCCTATATTATCATATCTAACATTTTGTTGGTCTTCCTCTGGGTTTCTTTCCTGTCATCTTGGCATCAAACACCTGTTTTGCTAACCTTTCCTCACCCATTCTATTTCAGTGGCCATACCACCTCAGATTAGCTTCTCTACTGACATATTCTTGAATACTAATAATGTGAAGTTCCTTTCTAATATCTTCAATTTTTAACCTGATTCTGCTATTGATGCCATCGGTTCACTATCCTAATTTTTCTCAGAACATTCGTATCTGTGGTGTCTCATTTGTGATCAAGTGCTTTATTTCTAACCCAACTCTCAGTTCCATAACTTAAAACTGGTTTGTATACTGCTAGTTTGGTGTTCTGGCTAATTTCTCTCTTATTTCATATAAAATTATTCAGCTTTGCTTATTCTGTTGTCTATTTCCAGATTTAATCTGCCATCTTCATTAAAAACTGTGCCTAAATAGCTGAAATATTTTACTTGTTTTATAGGATAACCATTCAGAATGCAGCTGAAGTTTTCTATGTTCCTGCCTATTTCATAGTTTTGGTTTTTTTATTGATTAATTTTTATGCCAAATTTGTTACAGCTGTTATTCAATTTCGTTAGAGAATTCTGGAGACTTGCACTAGATGTGTTTAGCAGTATATCATCTGCATAAAGCAAAGAACTAAGTTTGACATCTCCAATTCTAATATCAGGTTTAATGCCACTTTCTTTCATAAGTGATCCATATAAATGAAGATTAAGAGTGGAGATAATGTGCATCCTTGTCTTACCCCTGATTTTACATCAAGCCATCTTCCTGTATTTCCTTCAATTTTAACCGCTAACTGACAACTTAAATATAGACTATGGATTGCTCTGCATAATGTTCCATTGACCCGATATAATTGTATTGTTTTGAAAAGCTTTTCTCTGGGCACCTTGTCGCATGCCTTTTCCAGATCTACAAAACTTAAGTACAGATCATTGTCATATTCCCACAATTTCTCAACTATTTGTGTTAAAGCGAAAATCTGATCTTGACAACCTTTGTTTGGGCTGAGCTCTGCTTGTTATTTTCCAAGTTTCTCTTCTGCAATCTTTCTTAAACTCTTTTTCTCAACTGAAAGGTTTGATTTTGATAAAAATGTGGAGACACTTGACTGAACAAGCTAGTCAAGTTTGTCTACGTCATATTCTTCACACTGTCACAATATCCCATTCACACCATATAATTGCAGCATTTTGAAACCACTTTCATCATGGCACCTTGCCTTTTTTCAGTTCTACAAAACTGAAATACTGGCAACATCTAGTATGACTTGGTGCATTGTTGTGTTGAGAGATACATTACTCTGTTCTATTAAAAATCCTTCATTACATGTAAGAAGTATTGTATTATTCTGAGGTGTTGCATATCCCTCAGAATACATCCTTCTGGACACCAACCTGAACCTCTACAGATTCTTTTCAGATCAGTGTGCCAAGAATGCCATATCACACTTTGGTTTCTTGGTGATAGTTTACTTAGTCTACTTATGTGTTTCTTGACTGAAGTAGCACTCTCACTTTTCATTTAAGTGAAACTTTGCCTACATGTGATATTGGGTGTTGTGTTCATTTGCTAACATCACGAACAGATAGACCACTTATGTGCCACTGTTGTACAGTTGAAATAGGCCTTGGAACATCCCAGGGATGTTCCAAGGCCTATTTTAACAAAGTGTAGGTTGTAAATGCATAAGCAGGAGAGAAAAAACGAATAGTCCCCAATCTTCCAGATGCAATCCATTTTACAAATATAGATGGACTCAGTTGCATCATCAATGAGGACAGTGTAGTTTTTGCAGATAGCAAATTTCCATTTACAATCACCTGATATTCATTTGTGTGTGTTTGAGAGAGAGAGAGAGAGAGAGAGACTTAGAATCTCTTCCTTCTGATGGCTAAAAGTCTATAACTCAAGAACAATATGGACAACATATCAAATTATATGTTGTCCATATTGCTCTCCTAATCACACCAATCAATCATTCTGAAGCGTTTGATTTTCTTCCTTTTTCCAAATAAATAACACAAACATGCATTCAAATATATTAAGTCTTAAGGAATTTTGACAACAGTCTTGTTAAAAAAAACAACAAAAAACTTTATTGTTAACATAAATAAATTACAAACTGTTGGAAAGATCTAGTATAATCAAGTTGTAACTTTCTAATCTCCATTAAGATGCCAAGATGACTGCGACATCCTATGACATACAAAGTCTTGATAAAATTCAAGTTACAGTTCTGATAAATACTTGCATTTATAGCAACACAATTATATACTTGAGTTCCCTGTATAACAGACTCAAGCATCTAGGAAAATAAAAAAAAAAATTTAAAAAAAAGTCAGAGATACATACAATAATAAATACTTATAAAAGGAGGATTGATATATGAAATTTATTACAAAAAAAATCAGTTTTTTTATCATAAATTAAAGATTGGAAGATTTTTCCCTTAAAAAAAACAATCAAATTTCAAACACATTTTTGTAGCATTACCAACTACCATTGAATATTTCCTTCCAAAGGTCATTGTACTAATACAGTGGATGTTGTTTGCCTTCTGAGCAATTCACATATTTTTTTTTTTTTTGTTTTGTTTTGGTGTATACAGTAAGAATTTCATAAAGATCATATTATAACAGTTCATAACAAGGCCATCTCAGATCAACTGTTTCCTGATGGAAGACTGAAATAATTTGGTTGTAACTGCTAATCTGTAATATACATTTGTATTGGAATTCAAATGCACAATAATGGATTTCACTACTTACATAGTGAAGTCCATTATTGTGCACACAAAAACAATTAGAAGAGAAAAATAATTATACATACAATAAACAGTGAAATGTGGAAAATGGTTGTTTTTAATTTTTAATAAAAATTAAAATCATATAGTCACTTTCTACATTTTATGTGCTGGCATGCATCTTTATGGGGAACCTATTTTCAAGCCGCAAAGAAGAATTGTTGAAAATGAAGGAAAAAAAATCAGTATCATGCATCAGCATGAAATGACAATGGCAGATGCAGAAATATACAGCAGTATTTGTAGAATGTCTTTTATACTTGTACAATGCTTTCTAGGTAGTGAAAAGAAAAAAAAAAAAGAGTCAGATGAATGCTTCAGAATTTCTACTGCTTCTATGATTTAACTATTCAATTCTTGGTTTAACTTTCTTTCAATTTATCTAAAATTTTTTAAAAAAATCAATTTTTCCATAACTGTTATTTTAGAATGATAATGACATATCTCTTTTGTGCTCATTAATATGCACTTTTACAGATTTGTTTATTATAAAATAATATAGAGAATATGTATATATTATACAGTGCTAGTTGGATTGGGTATTCAGAAGATCAAGAGTATGTTTATATCTTACAGACAAACTATTGAAAAAGCTTAAAAATGACAGGTTGACAGGAAAACTAAAGATGAAATATTCTAGATACCTGGAGTAATTACTATGAAAGATTGCTAAATAAAACAAGCAATGCCAACATGGTGGTAAAAAAAATTCAAGAGGAATACACTGCATATTCAGAATGAATGGCTAGAGGGTCACATTCCAGATGATTGGTGTAAAGCTCTCATAGTATCCATCCATAAAAAATAAAAATAAAACAGAATGTAAGAAAAAGAGAGGAATTTCCTTACCAAGTGTTGCTGGAAAGATTTATACAAACATACTTCAGAAAAGGCTAAGAATAATTATGAAAAGAGAACATGAAGAATAAGAAGCTGGTTTCATGTAAAACAGAGGTTATCAGGATCAGTTTTTTCACTTTAAGACAAACAGTTAAGAAATCGTGAGAATATTAACAAAGGATCTGTGTTTAAGTTTTATAGAACTGAAAAAAGGCAAAGTGCCATGATGAAAGTGGTTCAAAATGCTACAATTACATAGTGTGAATGGGATATTATATCAAGCAATACATAGTCTATATTTGAGTTGTAATCAGCAATTAAAATCAAAAGAGTTATAGGAAGATGATTTGATGACAAATCAGGTATGACACAAGGATGTACATTATCTGAAACATTATTTATCATCAATATGGATCACAGTATAAAAGTTGCATTTACAGGATATCCAAATTGGTGATGATAATCTCAGATCAGGGGTATAACATGATGATGTTATACTACTAAATAAATCCAGGACAAGTCTGCAGGATTCCCTGACCAAATGGAATGACTGCTGTAATAAATTCAGTATGAAAATCAGCATTAAAAAGACAAAGACAATGAAAATAGGCAGAAACATTGAAAACATAACTGCATCCTGAATGGAGATCCTATAGAACAAATAAAACATTTCAGCTATTTAGGCACAATTTTTAGTGAAGATAGCAAATTACATATGAAAATAGACAGTAAAGCTGGTATTGTAGGGAATCAGCTGAATAAATTTATATGGAATAAGAGAGAACTTATAAATTAAAGATGCCAAGAAATTATATTCTTGGTTTCATCCTTTATCCAAGTGTATGCAAACAAAGTCTGCACATGAAGTAACTTCATGACTGGGCAACTCGTATATAGAGGCTAATGACTTCTACCAAGGTTGATTACTTCAACCTTGGCAGAAGTCATGTTTCCACATACAAGTAGTCAAAAAGTGTCACACCTTATTACTAAAATACTCTAGATTAGAGATAGGCGTTGAAACATCTATCTCTAATACATTTATCAAAAGCTGGAACCAAAGATAAGAGAGAGAGTTCTGAGAAAGAAAACAGTTGCTATCAATAGCAACATGATTAAAAAATGAGGATATTAGAAGGAACTTGATGTTGTTACCATTCAGTAGTACGTGAGCAGAGCTAACCTCAGGTGGTATGGTCACTTAAACAGAGTGGGAGAGGAAAGGTTAGTAAAATGTTTTTTTTTTTTTACTAGAATGGCAAGAAAGAGACCCAGGGAAAGACAGTAAGTAGCATCTTAGAAGACTGAAAGATAAGATCTGACAGTATTGTTATCTTGACAGATAATAATTTGTAGGAAAATTGTTGAGAAATGATGTAACCTTCTCTTATAGCACTATTATAATATCCTGTACACACATAAAGATACATAACAGGAATTTCATGATTTCTGTTTCATCAGCCACCTTTTTATCCATGTTACCAGCTTCATGTTCAATCCTGTTTTTGCCAAATTACATAATATGGAATACCAGAAAAATTGACTACACCACATAGAAAGAATGAATAACAATAGGATTCCTAAACTAGCACTACAATATAAACCCACAGGAAGAAGAGACTGTGGACATCCAAGATTAAGATGGAAAGATCAACCTCATCTGCAGAGCAGGAACAGGATATAAAAAGCCTATACCTAACTTTGTCAGACAACAACAACAACAACATATGGCCCCATGAAATATCTTTTCAATAGATTTGAAAATTCTGGCAATATCACAGTATAGCTATTCTTCTTATCCAACTCAACTCTTACTTTATTGTAGAAAGTGAGTAAATTATTAAGAAAAGACCTCTCCTTTCCCATATAGTACATTCCTATATATCCATTTTTGAATTCTACCCTTAAGTAACTTAACATAAACTATTGATTTGTTTTATTTATCATCAAATTTTATTTGCATCCTCACCAAGTGTACAAGATACTATGACAGTACTACATGATTAAGTATTGTTAAACGTGTTCATAGGCGCTATGAACACGTTTCTTCCAAATTAATCTGTTACAGTAGACATGCACAACAGAGCAGTGTCATAAACCAACCAACTTTTTCAATACTTTAATTGACACTAATGGGTTATTAATTGGTCAAAATTTGAAACCTTATTCTTGGAGGTCTCCTTGTGTAATGAAACCATTTTGCCTTTCTCCACTCCCATTGCACCAGTGTTGAAGCATAAATTAAAGTCTGGTTAAGATAACTGCCATTTCGCTTGCACTTACTGATAATATATGTAATATATTTCATCTAACCCCATAGTTGTATTCACATCGAATTTCTTAATACACTAACCATCTCGAGTTCATCTACCTCTATTATCTTGATGCCTGTCACATTGGTTATTACTGCATTATCTCCACCTGAATGATACATATTTACAAAGTGATCACTCACTAATTCAACTATTACTTCTGTTTCTTTCACATACTTACCGTAATCATACGTTTACGTTTCATGCAAATCTATCCTGATTGTCCTGTCTGTCTGATGTAGCAGATACCACATATGCAGAAAATTTTGTATGCTCCTGGCTTCTTACATGGTGAATGAGGCTGTTTAGGTGCAAAATGTAAAATGTTATTGATAGATATAAGATTAGAACCATTCTTTATGAATATGTTCCTGAGGTAAATTATTTCCTGTCCCCTTTTGGTTGTCACTGGATATTGTGTATTCTCTTTCCTTAAGTGTTTTAATGATTCCCTTGCTTCTGGGCCAGATGATAGAGTAAAGTAGCATGTAAATATCTTCCAGTATTGATTTTTTTTTTTTTTCCTGTATACTGCAAAGGATAGTCTGACATGATCCATAACTGAGATGATCAATTTAAGACTTACTCCAATCTAACAACTATAAACTTCTCTTTAACAAACATTAGATGTTGCAACGATTATTAAGATTTGGATCTTACAATTTTGCACTGCTTCTATTACTGATTTTTAGCACTTGGTGGCACAGGTTGCATCCTGAAAATGCTGGTTTGAAATCTAGCAAAATATTAAAGCTAATAAATAAAATCCATAAACAATCTTATTATTTTGTTCTTGTGGTGCTAATTTAATACTGATAAACAGTAAGATGAATAATTAAATATTTATACTGGCACAAGTTGTATCTTATACTAGATAAATCACATTTTTGTTTTAATCCTTTACCCAAGCATAAGCAAACAAAACTTGCATGTAAAGTATCTTCATGCCTAGTGTACTTGTTGCTTCAATATCCCATCATGCAAAAACATTATGAGAAGGGCCACTACCTACACTGGATTTTATCTTTATTGGTGTGAAATAGTATAGGGGTGTAAAAGAGCCTGATAGTATGAGAAATAGAAAAAAAAATGTCTCAGCTCGTATCATTTTGTAACTTCTTATTCCTTCCCTCCTTTTTTTAACTTGCGGTGTCGAAGATGTTCTATTCACTTAACTGCTACTGTATCGAGGATAAGGAGGTTAGCCCTATGCCTGTTGCTGGTTTATGGGCGTTTGCCTGTTCTGGAGAACAAAAAAACCACTGTTTCCGAGAAAACCCCTACTTCTGTATGAGGCCAGCTAACTCACCATTAGTCGAAAGAGACCGGATCAAGATTCCTCACGTCACTGACAGGAATCGAACCCAAGTCTTTCTGACCATAGGGCTTCACATATACTGACTGACTACGGAGGCTCATCATCATGTAACCAAAGGCTATTATTTGTTTTTCATTTTCACCAGTCTCAGGCAGTTGAACAACCAAATTAAATTAATTAGATTACACATCCATTTCACTCCTACTCTATTTATTCTTCAAACTCCAGGGACACATTCTGATATCACATAATTTAAGTATTTTTTAAACACTTACCATGCACTGTTCATATCCTTCCTATATCAACAACCATGGCACATTCATGTGGACATAATTTCCTGCTTTGTAGTTCAGCATGTAACCTTTTCTGAATGGAACATTCATAAACTCAGCCAACTTTCCAACTCAGTATCTCATGATCACTGTCACCAACCAGAGGCACAATAGTTGTCTTTAACTGAAACCCCCTCTGACACCATAATCAGATCTAATGCTCTTTCACCACAAGTTCCTTCTGTTACATGCTGCTTGAGAAAGTTGTTTCACAACAGATCAAATTCAGTTACATTCTTCTCATGCAATTTCACAACTATCCAATCAATGTCCAGATAATTAATGTCCCTCCCCCATTATGATTACTCTTTTTGCACCCATCATATTTATTTGGTGATGCATTTCTTTGTCACAGCAACTGATCCACCAAGTCTGTAGGAACACTCCACTATGCATTTAATCTTGTTAGACTCCACCTCACACCTGATGGCTTCAAATTCACTGTCACATAAAAAACTATTACTAGTATTGCATCTTAGGTCTCAACTCTAACTGGATTCAAGTCATCTGATATTAGCAGCATACTCCCTCCTCTCCTATCCCATCTATCCTTTCTAAAAATACTGTACCCTTTGCACTCAATAACAATTAGTATGTCTGCTTTTGAAGCCAGGTCTCACTGATACCTACACTATGAGACCCAATACATTAACCAAGGCAACAAACTCTACTCCTTTGTTTCTGATACTTCTAGCATTCGTGTACAGACATAATAAGTTACCTGCATGCTCTTTTGTATACTCTTGTCAGTGATTTGCATGACACAGTTTGACAACTTGAGGATGTTTGATCTTATCTAGTTCCTTACTTATCTTCTTTACGATTGCCTGATAGGCCTGAACCAGACAGACACAGAATCGTTCTCTCTTCGAAATCATTTCTTTAATAATAAGCATTCCCATCATTAACACTGTTACCTAACATTATCGCCCTTGCACAGAGATTCTCATGATTATTCCCACCAGAATTCAGTTTCCCTGACTCTCTGTATTACATCTCATAACAATTAATAATTTTTTAAGACTTCTGATGCCAAATGCATTCAAGTGTAGGCTGTCCCTCTTATACAAATCCAATCTTCCCTCAAACTCACTCACTCCACACATCCATTCCTTCTACACAGCTTACACATCAAATCATTTGCCACCATAGCCCGTCTTCGTAATTCATTTCCATTATATTTATACTATTCATAATATACTATTGATTTTTGCTTTCTTACTCTTCACTCTCACTTCTTCCAACAATCTTTTCATATCCTCTCTCATATTTATCTGAATTTATCGCTAGTTCAGTAACTGGTACCTACCAGAATTATGACCTCTTTTGCTTTTCTTTTCTGTTTTTCCATTGCTTATGTTATATTTTTAATTTCTGCTCTGGGAAAACTTGATGTTACAACTCACTCATAGCTGTTTTCCATATTGCTGCTGAACTTTTTTAAAAATTCTTCCTGTGTTCCTCACTAGGGGTGCACAGACCGTGGCCAACATGCGACCCTCCGTTAATTTGCTGGTGGCTCACCTTACCGTGTATTATTTTAACTTTAACAAGTTACACGATAGGTAATTTTTAAAAATGGTACATGCGCAAAGCAAAGTAGCTGTGACGTTACGATTGCTTGTCTACTTATGATGATCGGTTACTAATAATGTTAACAAATTTTATAATTCGTCTATTTGTCATGAGTATTTTGTTTTTGCAGGTGCAGTTGCTACAATTAATTATCACCCCTAGGAAAAGGTAAAAAAACAAATTCTACAATGGATAAAGCAAGGCCAAGTAGGAAACGCAAACTACAGGATGAAAAAACGGCCGTTTCAGGATAGCTGGACGAAAAATATGGTTTTGTGCAGTCGTTTAATAATATTGTGTGCTTGATTTGAAAAAGTGCTGTAGCCATACCAAAAGAATACAATATAAGGAGACACTATGAAAGTCTGCATTCTACATTTTCAAATCTACCCAAAGAACTACGTAAACAAAAGATTTCATTTTTGAAACAAGAATTGACAGGTCAGCAAGTGATGTTTACACAACCTATTCAAGATTCGTAAATCGCAACAGAAATAAGTTTTGAAATATCTCACCTTATAGCAAAAAGATGCCGGCCATTTACAGACGGAGATTTCGTTAAAGATTGCCTTGAGATAGCTGCTAAAAAAATTTGTCCTGAATCAGCCAAAAATGTTGAGAAAATTCAGTTAAACAGGATGACCGTGCAAAGAATTACTGCAATGTCGGAAAATGTAAAAGATCAATTAACATCTTATTCAAAGAAATTTGCCTATTTTTCATTAGCTATTGATGAATCAACTGACATTACTTCCACAGCCCAGTTGTTAATATTTGCACGTGGAATAATGCAAAAGTTTGAGGTAAGTGAGGAGCTGATTGGAATGAATTCATTGTCAGATCAAACGAAAGGTAATATGTTCACTGGGCTTTTGGAACAATATTCCAAAGTTGATTTAGATCTGACAAAATTATCAGGTATCACAACTACGGAGCTCCTTCCATGATAGGAGCTAATTCTGGATTGGTAACATTATTGAAACAGCATTTGGGACAGCACAACAATGAGTTGATACAATTCCACTGTATAATCCACCAGGAGAGCTTGTGCCTTAAGAAACTTGGATTTGAACATGTCATGAAAGTTGTGGTTTCAACGATTAATTTTATAAAATCCCGTGGCCTTAATCACTGACAATTTAAAAAGTTTCTTGAAGACATTGAAAGTGAATATGGTGACTAATTTTTTACACAGAAGTGAGGTGGTTAAGTCATGGACAAACACTGGAGTGGTTCCTAAATTTAATTGATGAAATTGAAATCTTCATGACTGAAAAAAACAAAAACATCCTTGACATAAAAAATCCGGATTGGTTATGTGACTTAGCCTTTCTGGTTGACATTACTAATCATTTAAATACGTTAAATACGCGACTTCGGGCAAAGATCAATTGGTTACTCAACTTTACGGCCACATTTTGTCTTTTCAGTGCAAGTTAAATCTACTTCAAATGCAACTGAAGTCAGGGAATTACATCCATTTTCGTAATTATAAGAAAGTTTCTGAAAAGGTCAATGTCAACTTCAAATCTGTGTATGTTGAAAAGATTATCAGCCTTCAAGGATCGTAATAATAAAATTAGTTTAATCCTTTATCCAAGTGTAAGCAAACAAAGTTTGCGCCTGAAAGTATCGGTTTTCTGATTTTAAAAAAGTGAAACCGTTGCTAGATTTATTTAGCAATCCTCTTGCCATTTTACCCAAAAATGAACCCGAATCAGCACAACTTGAACTCATCGACATTCAAAATGATGAGAGCCTGCGAAATAAATTTAACGAAGGCAATTTATTAAACTTCTATCATTGTGTCGATAAAAACAATTATAAATGGTTGCTAGATAATGCATTAAAATGTGCAAGCCTCTTTGGCTCAACATATATTTGTGAACAAACTTTTTCAGTCACGAATATTAACAAATTGAAAAATAGGAACCGCTTGACTGATGAAAATTTAGAATCAATTTTGCAGTTGGCTACTAGAAAACTCGAACCAAATATCAAAACAATTGTCAAATCAATGCAATGTCACGCATCAAATTAGATTCACTTACTTTTTATTACCTTTTTTGTAGCAATTATGATAGGTATAAATAAAATAAACAATATATGGTAGATAAATTTCAATTTTTTTTTGGCGACCCTCCCATAAGTAACAGTGGAACTATGCGGCCCTTGGCCTTAACAAGTTTGTGCATCCCTGCTCTAAACACTTCCTGACCTTCTATAATTCCCTCGTCATCTGTCTAATAATGTGCTTTAACACATTCATTGCCAAGTCGAAAATTGGAATTTCGTGTGGTGGCCAAATTTTTTTTACTTGATAGCGACGTCCACATGATAACGCATCATTGGCCGTTTGGTGAGAACTCGAATCACGTGATATCGCGTGATTGGCAATGAGCGTGTTAACCTAGTGATTTCAGATTCTCGTGGAAAGGCTTAGATGTTGGGTGTGCATTTTCACTATATTATTTCAGGAAATTACAACGTACTAGGATATACATTAAAATAAATTTTAATATATTTCTATATTTCGGCAACGTCACGCTGCCATTATCAAGAACTTAGGTACAAGATACGTGCACGCAGGCACAGCAAAACAATAAATGAGCAAGAAGTATGAAGCTATTATTTCTCCTAAAGTCCTGATGGTGCCCTCTAGCGGGCAATGTTGGTATTCTTGGGCGATTGGGCTGAAGGTCTTCTGATGTAGGTTTCCCAAATTTGAGGAAGTCTCATGTGTGACGTTGCCGAAATATAGAAATATATTAATACATCCGGATCATCCTCTTCCTCCTGTAACTCTCCAAAACGATTCTGCAACTCTAATTGGAAAGCCCGCTTGCCTTCCGCTGTTTTCAACTTGTCCAGGTCCCATGCCGATCGTATGGTAGGACACGCGGGCTTCTGAACTGCAATTCTATGCCTGAAATTAGGCTACCAGATAGTGGTCACTATCTCCATCTGCTCCTCTGAAACTTCTCACATCCGAGATGGAGCTGTGGTGACGTCGATACACTAGTACATGGTCTATTTGGTTAGCTGTTCTACTATCCGGCGATCTCCAGGTCTGTTTGTGGACGTCTTTATGTGCAAACATAGTGCTCTTTACAAAGCATCCCGTAGCGGCGGCAAAACTCGCAAGTCAGATCCCGTTATCATTGCACTCCTCATGTAGGCTCTCACTACCCACAAAAGGGTGCCACACACGCTCTCCTCCCAGCTTCGTGTTGAAATCTCCCACCACTAGCTTGACGTCATAGGACGGTAGATTATTACAAGTACGCTCAAGCACTTCATAGAAACAATCTTTAGCTTCCTCCGAGCTCTCTTCAGTAGGCGCATAACAGTTCACAATAGACACATTTTGAAAATGTCCCTGAACTCTAATAGTACACAGCCGATTGTTCGCAAGTTCAAAATTTAAAACATTACACAAAAAGTTATCACTAACTAAAAACGTGGTTCCGAGGACTCTTCGTCCTCTGTCGTCACCACTATAGTATAGCGTGTACCCCTGATTGTGGGTCGAGCCTTGTCCTGGCCAACGTGCTTCTTGTACAGCACAAAGCCCAAATTTATACTGTCTTAAGACATTCGTCACATTAAAAAGAGCTCCTTCTTTCACCAAACTACGTATATTCCAGGGTCCCAAAACGATTAATAATCATAGTCGCAAAGGCGTTCGAATTCCGAGGCTTCTGTGGTGCTTGTTTCGTAACCAATAGGGTTTTTACAGGAGGGGTGATTGGCCCCTCGCTAACCCTCCTCTTATATTAGGATTCCTTAACTAAATTGAGCAGCATAGTACTAGTGACAGAAATTCTTAAGCAGTTGCATACAACAAAGTACTATAATAAGCTTCTACTCAAATTAGGCTTAGTTACTCGCACATTCTCTATCACTACAGTTTCATAAAGGATACTCACTAAAAACCAATAGACAATTTACACAAACCTATATGCAATGTGCTCAACCTAAACATCATAATTTTAAAAGAAATACTCCTCAACAAAAATATTTCACTAAAACGCGTAAACAACTTTATACAGCTAACTCGACCACCAGCCACACATCACAGTGCCACCTATTTTTTGACATACCTTTGTAGAAACCTTGAGATTATCTTTTTATGGAGCAGCATCAGAAATATATTGATAAAAATTATATAACTGAACTTTAGACCTTTAGAATGAACTGTATTATGGATTATAACCCTTTAGAGCTGGCATTTGGATAAATGTTTTTTCAAAAAAGAAGGGATAAGCAGAAAAATATATGGGAACTAAAAATGTAGAAATTGAAGATATGCAAATTAAAAGCCGAAAACTACATAGTAATTTCATACTAGTTTTTATCAAGGATGAACTACAAAAAATTTTTTAGAAAAAAGAGAAAGATAAATTGTCCTCTATTAATATCCTCTAGATAAAGATTCCCACTTTTAATCTTTATTTATTATAATTTATCTTTCTCCTTTTTCTAAAAAAAATTTTGTAGTTCATCCTTGATACAAAACCATTATGAAATTACTATATATATATAGTTTTTGGCTTAATTTCTGCCTTTTTAGTTCCTATATATTTCCCCCCCTCTCCCTTGCCTCTTATATTTTGGGGAAAAAAAAAGCCCTAATGTATTTAAATGACAGTCCTAAAGAGTTATAGTCCATCATCCAGTTCATTCTGAAGTTCTTAAGTTATGTAATTTTTATCAATATATCTCTGATGCCCTGGTCAGGAGAAGTGTATATGCGACCACAGCAAAGATGCCATTACAACAATAGAAATGGCCCTGAGTCCTGTGTGGCCCACACTCACCTTTCTACGGTGGCGGTAAGGCACCGAGTGAGGCCAGGGGTGCTAAGAATCTCGCAGATGAAAACAGGCCTGGGAGAAAGAAATAGAAGAGGAGAGAGAGATTAGCTGAATTTGCTGCAGCTGAACAACTCTTTATCATGAACACTTTTTCAACAAACGCCCAGGAAGAAGATGGACTTTGCAATCACTGAATGGAGACACAAAAAATGAAATTGACTACATTTTAACAGACTGTAAAAGACTGGTACAAAATGTTGGTACAACAGGCGAAACATACTTCAACATAGATTCTGACCCTAGACTCCTCAGAGTCATTATAAGAGTAGACCACAAAAAAGAACAATATATCAGGGCAACATCAAACCACAAAAGACAACCCAAACAAATAGACTACTGCAAGTTCAGGAAGTACATAGAAGAGACTGAATGGACTATTAAGAACTGTTACATAAATGATGACTATATTGACTTTATTAATAAATTCAATGAGTGCAAAAAAAAAAAATCAGAAATACCTGTGAAACAAAAGAAAAGAGAACGACTCTCACCTCAAACTATAGAATTACTGAAAAAGAGAAAACAACTGAAGAAATCTGAAGAAAACTTTCTAGAATACAAAATTATCTGTAAGTTACTAAGGAAAAGAATTCAGGAGACTACAAAGCTTTCAGGATACAAAAACTAAGAGAAGCAGTGCAGGCAAAAACCAGCCTGAAAAAAATACAGAACGACTTCAATTTTAAACAGTCAATTCCATCCGCTTTAAAAGATCAAGGAGAAAAACATACTAATAGAAAAAGGATAGAAGAAATTGTGCAGAATTTTTATAATGATCTCTATACAACTAAGTGCCAAGTTTCAGAACCTATCATTCCAAAACCAAGATACCAGATGTACTTCCAGAAGAAATATAACATGCCCTTAAGAAAATGAGTAAAGGTAAAGCCTCAGGACTTGATCATGTTAAGGCTGAAGAAATCCAACAAGGTGGACCAATTATTTTCAAAGCGTTGGCTGCCAGATTCATGTGGTACTTCAAAAAAAGAAAGATTCCAGAAGAATGGAAACAAAAACCACACTTCTATTCAAAAAAGGGAACAAGGAAGACATAAAAAACTATCGTCCAATCTGTCTACTCCCTCGAATCCAAAACACTCTTGAAGACAACTCCAGTAGAGAGCAGGCAGGATTCAGAAGAGGCTTCTCCACAATAGGTCATATCCAGGTCATTTCACAACTAACAGAAAAATGCAGAGAATATCGACTCCCTCTTTATTGATTTTAAAAAAGCATTTGATACCATAGAACACATTGCAGTCAGTGCCTCACTGGAAATAAATGTGAATTCTACTTACATCCACATGATAAAAGAAATTAACAAAAATCAGACCACACAAATAATCCTATTTGATCAACCTATAAATTTAGATATAAAGAGAGGGGTCTGTCAAGGGGATGTGATCTCCCCAAATCTATTTACCGGTACTTTAGAATACATTCTGAAAAAAAATAGACCTAAACGGAGGAATAAGCATAGATGTGAAAAACTACAAATCCTTATGTTTGCCAATGATCTAGTACTGATATCCCACAACCCAAAAGACCTAGAAGAAATGGGTGAAAAAATATACACAAACAGCAGTAAGAAAAAAAAGAAAAAACAAAATGGATCAAAAACATCCACACAAGTGACAGTCACCCATGTATTGATAACATCTCCATAGAACAAGTTGACTCCTACAATTACTTAGGACAAACAATAAAAATGAATAATGATTAATGATTTATATGAAGAACTAGCAAAAAGAAAGAAAGCTGCATGGCTATCATTCAACAGACTAAAACAAACACTTACTGATCTAAATCTTGACACTCTGCAAAGGCAAAACTATTTAATAGTGACATACTTCCATCACTCACATATGGATCAGAAACATGGAACACAACAAGAAAAGAAGAAGAAACTCTCAGAATAACTCAGTGTGCAATAGAACACAGGATTTGAATTTACATCAGCCAAATGGAACATGTTAGAAACATGGAACTAAGAAAGAGATCAGGCATAAAAGATGTGGTAACTACAGTATATGAAAGCAAGATGAGATGGGCAGGTCATATAGCCAGACTCAGGGATAACAGATGGACATATAGAATACTCAACTGGCAACCAAGAATATAGACAAACGCAGGAAGACCACCTACAAGATGGGAAGATCCACTAGTGAAATATATGGGTATAACATGGAAGAGAGAGGCTCAAGATCGAGATCGTTGGAGGCATCTTTGTGACCTGCACGCATGGAGAAATCCTGAGTGAAACACAGGTCCATCAAGGTAATATCTCTGATGCTGGTCCATAAAAAGATAATCTCAAGGATTCTACAAAGGTATGTCAAAAAATTATTCCTTCCATGTTTTTCTTTTAGTTTATGTTTTTAAAATATCGTTAATGTTTAAGTCAGTTGGAGTAAAAAGCCAATGATGTAATACAAGGGTAAATAAATATGAATAAATACTCCTTAAGAAAATAGACAAAATAGCCATAAATATTAATATATGACTTCTGCTTGGATAAAGGATTAAAACATAAAGAATGTAGAATATATTCTTTAGAATTCTATAGAATATTTAAAATATTCTATAGAATAAAGAATAAACATAAAGATAAAGAATATAATTTCATATCAAGTACAACATTTGAAAACAAAAGATAAACATCCCAACCTTCACGTGGATAAAACATATTAAAAAAATATGTACTTTGTATCCATGTTATTTCTATAATATCCAAAGGTCATACTGACTACAATGGACACTCGTATCCATGTAATTATGGATATACAGTTGACCCTTGAAGAATGCATGTTTGAACTGCGCGGTTCCACTTAAACACAGTTTTTTTTTTTTTTTTTTTTTTTTTTAAATAAATATATTGGAAAATTTTTTTGAAGATTTGTGACAATTTAAAAAAATTCGCAGACAAATCTCATAGACTAGAAATGTTGAAAAAAAAATTAAGAAAAAGTTAGGCATGTCATGAATGCATAAAATATATGTAGACACTAGTCTATTTTAGCATTATTTTACCACCATAAAGTATATGTATACAAATCTATCATAAAAGGTTAAAATTTATTAAAACTTATGCACATATAACATACATGGCCATTATGGACCACACACGGCAATTTGCAGTCGAGAGAAATGTAATGCAGCATTAAATCACAACTGCATAAAATTAAAATTTTATAATGATTCATTAGTGTATAAGCTAGGCTACCATAAAGCAATCATATTGCTGCTTCTTCATTGCATGAATCATTATACCTGTAAATAAATATGAATTTCTTCTTCACATTATCATTTTATTTTTAATGTCTAGTATTAGTAATACATATCACATCTACAGTGTTTTGTATCTATTAAGACAATATTGATGTAAGTACTGACAGACACACGATTCATCTTGTTAACAGACGACGTAAACTTATGGTATCAATAAATACAGTACTGTAAATATATTTTCACTTCCTTAGCTTACTGAATATAGTATATAATACATACATGTCATACAAAATATGTGTTAATCAACTTATACAAAATATGTGTTAATCGGTAAGGCTTCTGGTCAACAGTAGGTTATTAGTAATTAAGTTTTTGGGGAGTCAAAAGTTACATGTGGATTTTTGAACAATGCGTGGGGGAGGGGTGTGCCCTTAACCCGTGATGTTCAAGGGTCAACTGTACATACACGTCAAGTCCAGTCCAGTGGTTAAACAGCAGCATGTATTAAACAACTAGTTGAACAGTAAAGGGCAATTACAAATTTAAAGTCTTAGTATCACTGAGAGGAAATATGTTGGCGAGTAAATAATTTTTATTTTTAAATTTACTTTTCAACTTCCACCATATCTCGATCTCTCTCTCTCTCTTTCCAAGACTGGCAAACTTACTCTTGCACCTCAAAGATCCAGGAAGTTCCTCTAATGAAAAAGGTGTGTATGTGTGTGTAGCAGGAGATTATTTGAAGCTAAGTGATGGGTAGCCAAACTCATCTAGGAAGGGCAGCTTGAAGGTGAATTAAGCATCTAAAAAAAAATGAGAGTTTAACGGCACTCTGAGACAGCAAAACACGCTTTGAGCTATTAAAGGGATGTTGATATGCAATATATAGCCTCTCATATCACATCATCCTCATCTTCCCACGGTATTGCCTATTTCCACAAATGGGGCCGTGACATACCTGGCAAGCATTACTGCCAGAAATACACATCTTGGCTGTTGCATCTCAAGGCTTTAAACTTTGTTGGAAAAAAGTTAGAAGTTTAGCCTTGAGCAGTACATGAGAAACTTCAAGATAGAGCTTGTTGCATCATTGCTTAAGAAAGTAGACAAGTTACACCATTCTCTTTGGATAAACTGGATGTTCCACTGAGAAAAGACTATAAGAACATCAATCTTATATTATCCATAAAACACCTGAGCAGTCAGCCTAGTACAGCACGGAGTTCACACTGACTGCAAAATCTTCTAGTCTAAGATAAGACTATTACATTCATGTGTACGAATTTGGGATACAAAATCATTCCAAGAATGTGGAGGATACATTTGCAACCTTTATAGCAGCCAGAACAAGCCAAAGAAAAATACAAGAAGACTTGATGAAGGGTCCCCCCCCCCCCCATCCATCATTCAATAGCAACTTGAACTGTACAAGTCCAGAAGAATCTTAGTACAGGAGGACTTTAGCAGAGTTTATTGTAGTTGTTTATTTATTTTATTTTTATATTTTTATTTTATTTTATTTTTTTTTATCACTAGAGGTAGGGGTTAAGAAAAAGATTAATTAACAGCATAGATTTAATTTACCTTTATAGAGTTCAAGAGCATGTACCTTGGTTTCCTATACACATGTATCTTTCTGATGATGACCTCAATACAGGGATTGAAATGTCAAGTGTTATTTTATTAATAATAAGTAAAATAATCATTTCAACACATGTGTTTGGTGTCCCTAAATTCGTAAATATGAATGCTGATCACCGTGTAACCTTAAAAGAAAGAGACTACTACATTGTTGCCATTTTAAATTGAGTATTTGTTCAAAGAGAAAGAGTGCTCGTCCAAACTTAAACCATAATATCTGTCTTTCTTTATCTAAAATTTGGGGGAGTCTTATCCTTATTAGTTGTGAGCAGTAGTTTTCTTTTTCTTTTGTTTTTTAATGGTTTGCATTTATTGTACTGTATTATAAGCTTCTGGCTTCTTGCTATTCTACTGTGTTGAACACTAATAATGATGTTATATTTAAATCTAAATATTTGATTTAATAAAGTGTTATTAGATCTCATGTCTATGTGTTTCGGTGTTTGTTTTAACTACAGCAAATACTTGGCTATGAAATAAAGCAATTGAGTATCTCACATCTTACCAGTTATATGCATTGAAGAAAGGTAAAGATTATCTGTGAGTTTATATTTTATTTAAAATGAAATACAAATAATACCTGAATCCTCTGAACTTTCTTCTTCTTTCTCAGCATCATCCTTTTCCTCTTCTTCATCAGAATCATCTGATTCCAACCATTCCTGCAATTTTACATCCATTGGTATAATTGTCTGCCACTCGTCTAATTTATGTACATCTAGTGAATAAAAGTCAGAAAGTGTAAACTGTTTGTCTCCGTCTTCAAAAATTCCTCCATAAAGGTATAAGATACCATGCTTCATTATCATTGCTGCATTCATACGAGGATGAGGTACAAAGGGTTCCTTTACAAGCACTGAACATGCCATTCCATCAACTTGTGTTGTTATCTCTTTGTCAGATGACTGAGTCCCAATTGTGACTGTAAAGATTCCATCTTCACTTGTATGAGCAGTTTCCTAAAGAAAAAGAAATAATGTGGTATTATTCAGATATTCTTCTAATATATATATATATATATATATATATATATATATATATATATATATATATATATATATAAGGTTAGATTAATGAAGGATCATACAGGACACAGAGAATTAACTCTTTGTATCTATCTCATACACTCCTAAAAACTTTCTTTCTCATAATGAGGAATGTCATCAATGGTAAAGGTGCTTAAGGGTCCAGGCTGAATAACTGGGAGGAGACTTCCACATAGCCTTTTCAGGAATGCAGAGAATCAACCAGGGTTTCTGAACTGATGTCCAATCCTCACCTTCTCATGGTGTATCCAATAGCGTATCTGTCTGGATACTGAATGAATTAGGATGGGCTGGTGATTTAGGATTTAGCCAACCAAATTGCATTCTTATTGGCTTAAACCATAACTCAAAATGATAGCACAACATGAGTTAATTTCATGCCAGCTGGGACATCACCCAGTTAAACAAAGCCACCGTTGCTTTCATTAGGGGAACCAGGGTGCACAGCAAAAAGTCAGCTACTGGAACAAACCCCAACCAACATTAGCAGAGATGAATACTGGTACCATCAACATAAGAAACATAAAGGGAAAAGAAATGGAACTAGCAGAAGAATTGGATAAGTACCAGATCAACATAATAAGTGTTACCAAAACAAATAAGACAAAAACAGGTGGGATCTTTCTGAGCAACAAATACAAAATGTTACATTTAGGCAATAACAATCAGGGAAATGAAAGAGTAGCTATAATATTCAACACTAAATATGAGGATAGTCTTGAATGGCATGCAATATCAAATAGAGTGATGTGGGCTAATACCAAAAATGGGGAACTGGACAATGAGATTTATTTGTGCTTATAGTCCCACAGAAGCCTCATTGACTATGTTATTGTCGAAAGTGATGTTTTTATACTGGTTCATGACACAAGAGTATATGGAGGATTTGAAATAGAAAGTAATCACCATTTAATGTTGAGTATAATAAATTGAACTTTATACTGAAAAGAAGGGTGTGTAAGAAAGTTTTGGAATAAATCAAAGTCGAACAGCTATCAGATGTCAACTGTAGGCTAAAATACACAAACATTATTCAAGAAAACTGAAAGACTTTGAAAACAAGAACCAAACCTAGGAGATACAGTGACAAATCATAAAGCAAACTTTGACTGATTCAGCCAGAGAGGCATATAATGAGGTAATCTGCTAGGATAGAAAAATCACAATGACATTGTGGACTCAGATAGTTAAAGAGGCAGTCAAGGAAAAGAAGAAAGCATATCAAAAGTTCCTGGCAAGTAAGTCAGCTTGTGCTCCTAGGGATTACAGAGAAAAATGTAAAAAAGAAAAGCATTGTACATAATTAGTTAAACAAGAGTAATGGGGAGACTTTGGTGAGAACACAGAAAATAAATATCAGGAATTTGGTAAAATATTCTGGAGGCTATTGAAAAAGTTCAGAAATAGAAGAAAGAGTAATATTATTATTATCATTCCTGATACCTCCAAGGAGTCCGAAGACTCATCGCGGGAGGACATCTTCAACTGTCTCTACGCCTTACCTCTACTACGAATCAACACCATCCACCGCCCACCTCCAACACCACACAACTAGTAATTTTTGTCTGTAAATTGCATGTGTTCTGAAGGGCCGATTTGTATGTATGCGGGATGAAAAACCCAAGCTTCCGGGAGAAAAAACCCTGCTATTAAAGGAATTAGAGATGATAAAGGGGGCTTGAAAACTGAAGCTAAAGGTATTCTTGATGTGTGGAGTAATTACTTTGAAAGAGTGCTAAATGCAACAAGCAGTGACATCATAATGGCAGAAAATACCCAAAAGGAATGCCATCGGTACTTGAAGCAGAAAAAGCTATCACAAACCTAAATGTGGAGAGGCAGCTGGAGTAGATGATATTCAACCAGAAATGTTCAAATATGGAGGTATAAAAGTTTGACAGTGGTTGCACTGCATAATTCAGAAGGCCTGGTCAGAGGATCAAATTCCAGATGATTGGCATAGAGCACTCATCATCTATAAAAAAGGGAATAAAGCTGAATGTGAGAATTACAGAGGAATTTCTCTACTGATGTTCCTGGTAAGATTTATGCAAGTTTTCTTGAATAACAGCTAAGAAAAATTGTGGAGGAGAAGAACAAGCTGGATTCCAGCACAACAGAGGCTGTCAGGATCAGATTTTCACTTTAAAACGGTTGAGAAATCATGGGAATATAACAAGGATCTGTATTTAAGTGTTGTAGATCTGGAAAAAGTATATGAGAAGGTGCCAAAACAGAAAGCTGTTAAAAGGCCACAGTTATATGGAGTAAATGGGACATTATATCAAGCAATACATAATCTCTATTTGAGTTGTAAATCAGCAGTTATAATTGAAGGAGGTACAGAAAAATGGTTTGGTATTAAGTCAGGTGTGCGACAAGGTTGTACATTATCTCCACTGTTATTCATCATTTATATGGTTCACATTATGAAAGACAGCAGTATTAAACCTGATATCAAAATTGGACATGTTAATCTCAGCACTTTACTTTATGCAGATGATGTTATACTCCTAAATAATCCTGGACAATCTGCAGGATTCCCTAACCAAATGGAATAACTGCTGTAATAATTTCCAACCCATCTTCATTTGTTCAGTATCCTGATAGATACTTATTAACAGGGAGCACCATGAGAAGTTGAGGATTGAACATTAGGTCAGAAGCCCTGGTCAGTTTTTTTTCTGCATTCCTTAAAAGCTATGTGGAGATCTCCTCTCAGTTATCCAACTTTGATCCTTACGTACCCCAAATCAGACCCTGACCCATTTGGCTTGAATCCATTTGTTCTTCTTTAGCCTTTCTTTAAGTATGCTTACATAAATCCAGCCTGGAACTCAGTAAGGAAATTCTATTATAATTCTTATATTTGGTTATATCTGGCTTTTGTAAACTATAGTACATGCAGTCTGGAAATTCTGCTCTAGAGACCAAACATGGAACTCTTTCAAACCACTTCAGGCCTCCAATAAGCTGGTTAGTGCTCTCATCCAAGGCAATGAAATTACTGCAGTTGTTATGTTAATGTAATCCTTAGTTGTCAATATTATCAACTTTGATTTCTTTTGCAGTACTCTTTTCTCCATTACTAAGCATTTCAGTTGTATTAAGAATATATTTTACACTATGATATTCTTACTGGCCTACCCATAACTTTTTGTTTAATTACTTCTACACAGAGCATAGTTTTCTTAAATTTTTTCTGGAATTCTATCACACATCTGCTGAGTTACTTTGCTATGAACTTTCGATATGCTTTTTATTTTTTTTTCAGGCTGCCTCTTTAATTTCTTGAGTCCATAATGTGGTTCAGATTTTCTATCCTTACAAACCAACTTCACCACATTTTAGTCTATAGTTCACCACTTAAAGCTGTTTGCTTTTGATTCTTCCTAAAACTTTCACACATACTTTTTCTTTTCAATATTTATTATATAGATATCTCTTCACATCGTCCTACCTTCCTTGCTAATGGCTTTACCAAATCTTATGTCAATAAGATAATTGATAATTATAGTTTCTTTGCCACTTGCCGTGATAGTGATATAGAGTTGGTCCGCCGTGTTATCATACCTTATGCTAAAAGTGACTCAGAAGGTGTAATCAAACTGTTGGCTTACAAGTGTTCTTCTGTTCTATCAATAAGATATCTGCTTTGTTCATCAAAAAATATTATTACCAGAATCACTTACATTTAACTTAAATGCCTTGATTTGTAAAATTTTTAGCCAACTTTCACAGCCACTGTCAATAATACAGTTATAGGAAAACATAAAAAAGAACAATTCAATTGAAAGCATGTGATATTATGTGCACTGACTGCAGGAGAATAGCTCCATTAGCATTAATAAATATTCAAAATAACTTACAACAAATTTAAATTAAATGTGATTCTGATAATAATATTTTATGATGAATTCTTCCTCTTACGTCTAGATTTTTAGACAAATATCTACTTTTCTAAGCTCAACTAAAGTTAAGCTTCTGCCTTTGGCCCACTCTGGAATGTATGAAATTCCTTGTCAGTGTGGATTTTGGCCAAATAGGTAGATCGTCGGCCATGCGTCATGATAAACGTTTGAACTATGTTAAATTCCATTTGCCAAAACAATCAGGACTTGAAGAACACACTATCACCACCAGATATCAATCCTTTGAAGAAAATTAAGGTTCTCCATAAAAGTAATAATCTCTTAGAATGTTTATACAAAGAAACTTGTGACACCTTGCTATACCAATCAAATCTAAATAGAAGTGATAGACTTAAATAATCCCTCTTATAGGAAACAGTTCTTTACAAGTTCCATAATTAATTTAATTTAATTTTTTTTCTTGTTAAAGTTATTTTTTACTAGAACCTTAATGTTTTTAGATCATGACACTCTACATAATGTACATGAAGCGTGTACGTTTTCATTGTTGTATCTATCAGTTTCTGTTCTGTTGCTTAATTTGACTTTCAAATTAAGTCAAATTTGACTTTCAAACCCTTGAAGATACTAGGGTGAATATTTCATGCCAATAAAATATTTATGTAAGTTAAAATTCATATTACATTTAAGCCCATGGCCAGAATGGGCAAATAGTGGATGTGACTAAATTTCCCCAACTATATGACTACTCTGATCGAAACCATTTATGGAGACCAGAGCATGATGTGGTGGGGAAGCTTTCCCAAATAATAAGCAATACTGGAATAGCCCAAAGAATTCATAAACATAACAGTAATCAATACAATCCTATTTTCTTCCATATAGGAACATTTAATTGTCGAACACTTAAAGAAGAGGAAGACCTTATCATCTTACAGCAAGAACAAAAAACACATTAAATGGGACATCATAGGTTTAAATGAAGTTCGCAGGCAAGATGAACATTTAATAAAAACCAAAAAATGGAGACTACTTATACTATTATGGGAAAACTAAAGAACAATACGGAGTTGGATTTCTAATTAAGAAAACAACTACACACCTTATAAAAGAATTTAATTATACAGATGAAAGAATAATAGAAATTACATTTAAAATAAACACCAAACTTAAAATCAGGATCATCCAAATATATGCTCCCATCTCATCCTGCACTGATGAAGAGATAGAAGCATTTTATGACTCACTGCAGCACACTCTAGACAAAAAAAAAGAAATAGCAATCAAAACTTTCCTATAGCAATGGGTGATTTTAATGCCAAAGTAGGTCATCCCATTCACCAAATAGACACAATAGGACCACATGTATATGGTACAAGCAGCAACTCAGGAATGGCTCTTACAGAATTCTCTATCAGTAACAAGCTTTACATTATGAATACATTTTTTAAGAAAGCCCTCAAAAGAAAATAGACATGGAGAAGTCCAAATGGAGAAATAAAAAATGAAATAGATTATATACTGTGTAACAATCAAGAAATAGTTCAAGATACGTCAGTACTAAATCAAGTAAAATCAGGAAGTGACCACCGAATGGTGAGAGCCAAAATTAAAATAAACCCCAAATTGGAAAGAATAAAATGGCTAAACAACAAAAAATCAAAAAGTTTTGACTTAAAACCTATTGAAAACAAAAAGAAGGATTACAAAGAAACACTCAATCAAAAACTGGACTTAATAAATATATTTGAAGAAGAAGACATAAATAAAATAAGCAGAAACCTAACGGAAGTAATAATCTCAGCAGGCAACGAATTCAAAAGCAACAAACAGCGAAAAGACCATAAACTTTCAGAGGAAACCTTACAACTACTAAAAAAGAGATGAAATATGAAACAAGACAAAAACTTAATTTCTAAATTAGAATATGCAAAACAATAAGGAAAAAAGATAAGAAATGAAATAAGATCTTATAACACTAAAATAATAAAAGAAACAATTGAAAACAATAAAAATATGAAAATACTAAGAAAACATTTATCAGTTGGCAAAAGTCAAATAACTGCAATAAAAGACAAAAATGGAACTATAATAAGGAACCAAGAACAAATCCTAAGCAGGCTAGAAGAATTGTATAAAGAACTCTATGGTGATCCTTCAATAGATAAATCAAACATAAATAACTCTTCTCCATCGCATATAGAATTCATCCCCCCCATTCACTTCAGATGAAACAAAACAAGCATTAAAATAAATGAAAAATGGAAAATATCCTGGTGAAGAATCATCAATCTAACAGATAAGCTTAGGTGTTGATGGTTATTCATGACTTATTTTTCATGGTATTAACAACACCACACAATTTTTTCAAAGAGATGTTTTATTAACACTTATATTTCACTGATTTTCAACTCAACAGTGAATGAGTGAAACAATATAATTGCTTTTGCAATTATATTGTTTAACTCACTCACTGTCACGTGTACAAGTGTGTTGTGCTCTGATGATGCTGAGTTGAAAATCAGTGAAATATAAGCGTTAATAAAACATCTCTTTGAAAAAATTGTGTGGTGTTGTTAATACCGTGAAAAATAAGTCATGAATCCTGGTGAAGATCTAATTCATACAGAATTAATTAAATGGGGAGGAAATAATATCATTCACCATGTCACAAACTTACTAAATCTATGCATAGAAGAGGGGAAGATACCAGAAAACTGGAAAAATACGACTCTGATACTGCTATTTAAAAAGGGGGGACAAAGAAGAAGTAAAGAACTATAGACCAATTAGTATTCTCTCTAATCTGTACAAAATTCTCACAAAAGTAATAACAAACAGGTTAACCCCTCTTCTAGACTCAAATCAACCAGTAGAACAAGCAGGATTCTATAAAGGCTTTAACACAATTGATCATATTCATGCAAAAAAAAAAAAAAAAAAAATCAGCTAACGCCTTTTTATTCCCGTATATACGGGAGTAGGCGAGGCCATTTAGCCCTATCTAACTTCTGGAGACTGAGTGGGCAGTTCAATCTCCACTGGTACCCAATCAGAGACAGATGGCCCAAGGCTATCACTAATTAAGCGGTACGCAGTGAAGAGAGACGGCTCAAATGTGCCGCCATCTCTCATGCAATAAAACAAATAATAGAAAAAGCAGAAGAAAACTAATTGCCTCTCTGTTTAGCCTTTATTGATTATGAAAAAGCATTCAATTCCATCAAAACTAATGCAATACTCAAAGCACTCCAGAAACAGAGTTCCTGGAGAATATATAGACCTCCTCCAGGAAATATACCACACTGCAACAGCAACAATCCAACTTCACACAAGTAGCAATAAAATATCAATTGAAAAAGGTGTTCAACAAAGAGACTATCACCCAAAATCTTTACAGCAGTTCTTCAAGAAATATTTAATAATAAAAACTGGACAAACCTTGGTTTAAAAATTAATAACAGAAATTTAACACACCTAAGATATGCAGATGATATCATCATTTTTGCAAACACTCCAGAAGACCATAATAGAATGATAGAAGACCTATATCATGAAAGTAGAAAAGTCAGTCTAAAAATAAATAGAGAAAAAAACTAAAATCATGTTTAATCATTTTGTAACACCAAAAAACATAATAAATAATAGAAAACAATTTCTTGGAAAGTCTCTTCATATACATACTTAGGTCATCTCATTGACCTAAACTGTGGACTCCAAAAGGAAATAAATAGGAGAGTTCAACTTGCCTGGGGTGCATTCAGAAAATTGAAAAGATTTTTCAAAACAATGATGTCCCACTCTGTTTAAAAAGGAAGACATTTAACCAGTGTATACTTCTAGTCATCACATATGGTTGTGAAACTTGGTCGCTAACAAAAGCACTGGCAAATAAACTAACAACAACTCAAAGAAAAATGGAGAGGCTGATGCTAGGCATAACATTAAAAGATAAGAAGCCAGACTCACATCACTGACATCATTCTTCACCATAAGCGACTAAAATGGAAATGGGCTGGACATCTATCCAGGAGAGAAGATGTGTGATGGACCACTATAGTAATGAACTGGATTCCAAAAGAAGGGAAACGAGACCGGGAATGCCCTAAAAGAAGGTGGAGTGATGAAGTTTGAAATCTTGTTGAGAAAAATTGGTCAACCATTGCCAAGAACAGAGAAAGGTAGAAAGAACTGGAGGAGGCCTTCGTCCAGCAGTGGACAGAAAATGGCTGAAAATAAGATGTTTCAATTTGTGAAGTCCTTGGTTAATTTCTAGAGTATGTATGTTTCAGTGAAATTTTACCACCAGTAGCTTCAGCATAAACTTATTATTAGTCTAATGTAGTGTACCTCCTTTTAAAATTTTAGTAAGACTGGCATACTCCTTCTCAGGGAATGCCAATTTAGGAGAAATTTTATATAGTAATATTTCATTCAAACACAAATAATTATAAAAGTATTTATTTTTAACATTTGCATTATAATAATTTACATGTGAAACATATTTTAATTATTAAATACATTTGTTACATGAATCCATATACACACAAAAAGAAACAAAAATTATGAAATTTAAATTTTCAATAATAGTAATAATTAACAACATGAATTGTTTCTATTGGGAAGACATTAGTTGGCATATTTATTATTTTTAGCCACATATGGGACTACACGTCAAGAAAACTTTTCTTTATTTTATTTTAATTATTTTATTTTTTTGAATTCTATAAACACAGAAAACCTAACTTTTGCAATATGAACTAGAGAATGACAAAAGATACTTAAGAGCTTTTTCAGACAAAATTGGATATTCATTATTAATATGTAGCCAAAATGACTTCAGTGTATTCTGGTACATGAAGAAATGCAGGCACAAATGGTGAAGCAATAAGTGAGGACTGTTATCTTGAGTTTATGGGAGAAAAAAATCTGTTTGCTCAAGCTAGAGATCGATTAACTCAGGAACCATTTGAAGAAAAAGTTCCTCTATTCAGCAACTAGAATTGAACTTAGGTCTTTCTTCATGCAGCCTAGTGCTGTGGATGCAAATGTCACTTCTGCAGAGCTAAACAGGCTGGAACTATTTGAATTTAACCTTTTAATGCTGCCAGTTCAAACCACGTGGTTGTAATGCAATTGTGCTGTCAAACAGACAAGATTTGAACAGAAGGTAAGTCGATGCATGCCAAGAGACAAATTTTGTTTAAAACTTCTTGTGTATATATATATAAAATGTAAACATAACATACTTGATGCCCATGAGAGCAATTCCATTAAAATTTATACACTGTTTATAATTAACATACATTTAGTACAACAGTTAAGTTTAAAATACGAATTTTTTATCTTGATAATCGAAAAATTGGATATTCATTATTAATTTATTTATGTTTCAGAAACAAAAAAGTTACTAAATGGATTTAGTCTTAATAAATTCATTCTTTCTCTGAAACTCAATGTTTATAAAATTAAATTTTGTTTATGTAAATATATTTTTTTATTTCTTATTACTTCTTTGTCAAGTTCTTTCCTGATATCCTCATTTTTAATATGAAACTACCATTGATGCCACCTGTCCACTCCCATAATCTTCCTCAGAACTCTTGTATCTGTGGACTTTGATCAAGATTTTTATTTCTAACCAGCACTCCGATCCATAAGTTAAAATTGGTTTGAACACTATCCTGTTATACAGCTAGTTTAGTGTTTTGATTAATTTCTCTCTTATTCCATATAAATTTATTCAATTGACTTTCTACCATATAAGTTTTGTTAATTCTGTTATTTCAATATTTAATTTACCATCTTCACTAAAAATTGTGCCTAAATAACTGAAATGTTTTACTTCTTCTATACATTCTCCTTCAGGATGAGTGAATGTTTTTCAGTGTTTCTGACTATTTCCATTAACTTTGTCTTCTCATTGCTGATTTTGATACCAAATTTATTACAGCTGCTATTCAGTTTAGTTAGAGAATCCTGGAGATATGCACTGGATTTGTTTAGGAATACAGCATTATTTGCATAAATTAAGTTTCACATCTCCAATTCTTATATCAGGTTTTATTTTTATATAATGTGATCCACATAGAGGATGAATAACGACTTACAACTCAAATACACACAAAGTATTGCTTGATATAATGCTCCATTTACACCACATAACTGTAGCATTTTGGAACAGCTTTTTTTTTTCTTGGCACCTTGTCACATGCCTTTTCCAGATCTACAAAACTTAAATACAGATCCCTGTATTTAAGTTTTGTTCCCATGATATCTCAACTATTATGCCTCAAAGTGAAAATCTGATCCTGATATCCTCTATTTGGCCTGAATCCTGGTCATTCTTCTCCAAGCTTCTCTTCCACAATTTCTCAGCACTGTTTCTCAAGTATACTTGTATAAATCTTACCAAAAACACTCAGCAGGAAACTTCCTCTATAATTCTCATATTCAGCTATATTTTCCTTTTTATAAATGAGCAGTATGTTAGCTCCACTCCACTCCATTCATCAGGAATTCAACCTTCTGACCAAACCTTGTAAATTATGCAGTGTAGCCACTGTAAAACTTGACATCTCCATACTAGTAAGTCATGCACTTTGGCATGATTAAATATCCAATGTCATATTGTATTGATGGGTATATGCTAGAAGAAAAGGATCACGCTTGGGATCTTGGAATGTTAGTAGATAGCAAGTTGAAGTTCAGGGGCCATGTAGCAAAGATTGCAAATACAACTTAAAAGATAATTGCAATGTTGAAATGAACTGTGACATGTAAAGATAAGGATGTCATTTTGCCTCTTTACAAGACCTCACTTAGACTATCGTTGTGTGCACATCTGGTCTCCATTGTGATTCTGATATAGGAAGAGTGTTAAAATGATATCAGGATTGTGGAATACTGATTATGAAGACAGACTGAGAATTTGTAGACTGCAGACACTAGCAAACAGGAGAAAGAGGGCTAATATAATTGAGACTTACAAACTTCTGAAAGGGTTTACAGGATTTTTTCATCTACTCCAGCTGCTTTTTCACATTTCAGGTTCTTAATAGCTTTTGCTACTTCAAGTATTGATATGTATGCCTGATGCATTTCTACTGTGTTTTCTACAACCATTCTGTCACAGCATATTTCATTTAGCAATTATTTCTTTCAAATTCTTTCAAAATATTTACTCCAGCTATCTAGAATATGTTTATCTTCAGTTTTCATGTTACCCTGATCATCTGATTCCATTTATAGCACCTTTTCTTCAATTTCTAAGCTTTTTCGATAGCCTCCAAAATGTTTTGCGAGTTTCCTGATATTTATTTTCTATGTTCTTACCAAAGTCTTCCAATGACTTTTGTTTAACTCCTTTTACATAGTACTTTGCTTTCTTACATTTTTCTCTGTACTCTCTAAGAGCACAAGCTGATTTACTGTGTCAGATTGGCAGGAAAAAAGACCCAGAGGAAGACCAAAATGTAGGTGGATTGATATGGATAGCATCATGACAGAATCATATTGAAAATGAAGATATTAGGAATGAGAATGGGACAGGAAAGGAGGGGTGATATGATTTATCGTGGTGATATGAAAAGAAGAGTGTGTCTTTTTCCTGCCAGTTTAATGCCAGAAAAAAAACTCAAAGGAAGACCAAAATGTAGGTGGATTGATACATAAAAAAAGTTGCCTTAAAAGAAAGACAGAAAAATAAGATCTGATAATGTTGGAGTCTTGACAGATAACAGGCTGATTTAGAGGAAAATTGTCAATCAGAAGTTGGTAATGATGTAACTTTTTCATGTAGTACTATTATAATATGAAGATATTGCCGGCCTGGGTTGGCTGAGCAGTTAGTGTATCCGCTCTCCAGCCAAAAGACTGTGGGTTCGAATCCCGCCGTGGGCATGGATGTTTGTGATTGTCTATGAAAATACTAGTGGTGGTGGTTGGTGGTAGGTGGCATTGGTGTAGATGATGAAAGTAGTTGTGGTTGGTGGATATGGAGAGTTCTAGAGAAGACGTCCTTCCTGGAGGTGTTATGTAATAATAATAATTATTATTATTATTACGTAGCACTATAATAATATCATGTACCCCCCCCCTCAAGGGTACATATCAGGAATTTGATGTTGATGATAACGATACTACAGATTCTCCTTCTTTTCCCTGATTATTATGATTTGAATACAACATCTTGTATTTGTTGCTTAGAAAGATCTCACCTGTTTTGGTAAAACTTATTATGTCGATCTGGTACTTATCTAATTCTTCTGATAGTTCCATTTTTTTGCCATTGATGATTCTTATGTTGATGGTGCCAATCTCAGACGCTGGGTATTTTCTGGGATTTGTTCCAGTTGCTGACTTTTTGCTTCGCCCTGGTTCCCTGACAAAAAAACAACAGGGGACTTGATTAATTGGGCAATGGCCCAACTGGCATGAAATTCATGTTGTGCTATCACTGTGCATTATGGTTTAAGCCAATAAGAATACACTTGGCTGGCTAAATTCCAATTTTTCAGCCCATTGTCATTCATTTAATATTCAGGTAGACACCTAAGAGAGTGCACCACAAGAAGGTGAGGACCGGATATTAGGTCAGAAGCCCTGGTTGGCTTTCCTCATTCCCTTAAATGGGTAATGGAGATCTCCTCCCAGTAATTTAGCATTGACCCTTAAAGAACCTCTCTGTATCCATTATTATTCCTAAAATCTCTCAGCCTCATCAATCTCTTGCAATGCAATTCCATCTCAGGATGGAATTGCATTGCATCCTGAAGTGCATAAATTTCCACTTTGATACACTGACTTAGCTGCCATTATCTTTTTCCAAAACAAGGCTATTTAGATCAACTGTGGGATCTCTACATCGCCTCATTAACCATTGCCCCACCTAGTTTAGCATCATCAGCAAACAACTAGATATCATTTCCAATATCATTCAAGAAGAAAGTGAACAACAGTCAAAGTACATAGTCCTGTGGCACACTGTTGGTCAGTTAGCTTCTCTTTGTTTCAATTCCACAAAATGTCTGTTCATCAACCATCTTTTCTCCATGTCACTAGATGTATGTTCATCTCCTATGTTCATCTCCTATTTGCTCCAATTTACATAACAGAGCTCCATAACAGGTGTGGTCTTCTGCCAAATGCATTTTCAAATTCCAGCAATATCATGGTATAGCCATTTCCATCATCCAACTCCTATCACTATATTGCAAAAGTGTAAATTACTAAGATAAAATGTACACTTCACATAGCCATTCTATCCCCTCCCCCATATATATCCATATCCATAATTCTGCCCTTAAGTAATTCACACTTTGAAAAAGAAAGAAAAAGAAAGATCACAGAAGCATAAAATGCATTAATAATAATTACTATTTATAAAAATAAGTGAAAAGGAGAATACTAAAAATTATAGAGACATTAACCTATTATCAGCAGTACACAAAACATTTACAAAAGTAATAATAACAGACTAATGCAACAGTTCGAGTATATCCAATCAGAAGAGCAGGCAGGGTTTAGATGTAATTACAGATCCACTAATCATATCCACAGACTTAGGTCAATTATAGAAAAGACAGACAGACAAACAAACAAATAAATATAATAAACCTCTCTGTTTAGTTTTTGTGGACTTGGTAAAAGAATGTGACTTGATCAAAACCTCAGCTATCTTGGAATCACTGTTGAAACAGGGAATAGAAGAATCCTCACATATATACAAACTTTGATATATATATATATATACAGTAACAAACAAAATAAACTCCAACTTTACCTAGTAATTTAAACGTGCTCCTCTGTTCCTAATAAGTTCATTAATTTCCTTAGGCATGAACTCTACTAACATAGACCACATTTTTCTTATTTCTGCATCTTGAAACCATACTTTTATATGGATTGCATTAAGTTATCCTTTTTATCACAATTTAATTTTTCCAAGTCTCTTTCACTATGGCCCAAAATTTTCTATTGGGTTAATGCCAGGAGTCTAACCCAGTTCTATTGGGTTAATCAGTTACCTGGCCACTGAAGCAATTGGATGTTGTGATTTTAGAGGAACTCTTTCACTTTTTCTGAAGTGTGGCACGGAGTGAGATTCTGTTGGAAGATGAGTTCTTTGTCTTTCTGGATTTGTGGGACCACTCTTTTTCTCCAATATTTTTATGCATTGGTCACTTTTCATCATATTGTCAACAGGCACAAGTGATCCTGGACCACGATGTGTAAAATAACCTTTAAAATAACCCTAGAACATCTATTTAGTGTTTAGGAGCTTGTTGAAGTGAGCGAGAGAAGTCTTCTGAGCTGCTGATTTGTGAACACAGGGTACTTGCTCTCCTTGGACAAAGAAATGGCTCTCATCTGAGAATATGGCCTTCTTCCACTTCTCAACAGTCATGGAACCTCTGTTTTCTGTATATCCTTCATCTACAGTTGTTTCAATGGAATTATGTTACTCCCTTTCTACTTTCTTGGCACAGACACTTCAGTTAAAACTACAATTTCTCTTGCGCTTTTCTGTAATACATGGATGAAATCTCATCAAACTCCATGAAATGGAAAAGATGTCAGCTGACATGAGATTTATTACACTTAAATTTATTAATATTAGTTCATATACTTCTATTCATCTCGATCTTGTTACAATGGCCACTACATTACTTCCATCTGCACGATACAGACTTGCAAAATGATCACTCAGTAATTCCTCTCTTTCTTCTGCATCTTCTATCAGCAAATTACCATTACAGATGATTGTCCATAAGCATTATTTTCTTTGTCTGCCATATAGCAAAAGAACTCTGGGATTTCCTTTGAGCAGCTGAGCTAATTTTCTCCCTCTGATTTTGCCTTCTCATCAGGCTAGTCACTCTTCTTGCCAGTGCTTTATATTGCTCATGAGCCAACTGATCACTTCTCTCCTAATATATCCTTCCTTTTTTTTGTAGCTCTTGTTTAATGATGCTAGTCACTAATTTAACTCCTACTTGATTTATCATACTAGGTATGCAACCTGATATACTGCTTTGCTTCAATACCCACTGACAATTTCTTATGGCTAACATCATTCCTCTACAGATTCTCACGTCATGACACTGCTTTCTGAGTTTTTTTTACAATCATCAGCATTGTAATTCAAAAAATGAGAAGGGTTATATATATCCCTTCTTAACTAAAAATTTCATATGCCTTGCTACCTTCAAGGTCAAGATTACATGATTATGTCATTCAGGCACAAAATATTTTCATGTAGTTATTTAGGGAGAAAAGCATCATATTAGTTTTAGGGAAAAAAAAATATATATATATATATGTGTGTGTGTGTGTGTGTGTGTGTGTGTGTTATGCAGTGGCTACACTGCATAATTCAGAGGGCCTGGTCTTTGTCAAATTTCCAATGATTCAAGCAGAGCTCTCACAGCACCCATCTATAAAAAAATGGAATAAAGATGAATGTGAGAATTACAGAGGAATTTCTTTACTAAGTGTTCCAGGTAAGATTTATGTAAGCATAGTTGAAAAAGATTGTGGAAGAGAAACTTGGAGAACAAGCTAAGTTCAGACCAAATAGAGGCTGTGAAGATCTTCACTTTACGATAAATTTTTGAAAAATCACGGGAATATAACAAAGATCTCTATTTAAGTTTTGTAGATCTAGAAAAGGCATATGACAAGGTGCCACGAGAGAAGCTATTCAGTACGCTACAGTTATATGGTGTCAATGGGGCATTATATCAAGCAATACTTAGTCTTTATTTGAGTTGTAAATCAGCAGTTAGAATTGAAGGAAGTAAAGGAAGATGGTTTAATGTTAAATCTGGTGTCAGACAAGGATGTACATTATCCCCTCTGTTATTCATTATCTATATGGATCACATTATGAAGGAAAGTGGTATTAAATCTGATATCAAAATTGGAGATGTTAATTTCAATTCTTTGCTTTATGCAGATGATGTTATACTTATAAATAAATCTGCTACAAGTCTGCAAGATTCCCTGACTAAATTGAGTGGCTGTTGTAATAGATATGGTATGAAGTCAGCAATGACAAGACAATGAAAATGTCAACTATGTTGTGAATGGAGAGCCTGTGGAACAAGTAAAACATTTCAACTACTTTGGCACGATTTTTAGTGAAGATAGTAAATTAAATAAGGAAATAGACAACAGAATCAACAAAGCTGGTATGGTAGGAAGTCAAATGAATAAATTCATATGGAATAAGAGAAAAATTAGTAGGAACACTAAATTAGCTGTACAAAGACAGTGTTCAAACCAGTTTTAACTTATGGATCTGAGAGCTGGATCAGAAGTAAATCACTTGATCAAAGACTAGCAACTGCAGATATGAGAGTCCTGAGAAAGATTAGGGGCACAAACAGATGGCATCAATTGTAATATCATATTAAAAATGAGGATATTAGGAAAGAACTAGACAGTGTCAGCATCCAGGAATGCGTTAGCAGAGCTAATCTCAGGTGGTATGGTCACTTAAACAGAATGGGCGATTAAAGATTAGCAAAACAAGCAGTCTCTGCCAGAGTGGCAGGAAAACGACCCAGAAGAAGACTAAGATATAGGTGGATTGATATGGTACAAAGTGCCTTAGATGATAGAAATATAAGCTGATAATGTTGGAGTCTTGACAAGTAACAGATTTGGAGGAAAATTGTAGATAAGAAGTTAGTAATGATGTAAATTTTTCATGTAGTACTATCATATCCTGCACTCCTTGAGAGTACATGGTAGGAATTTGATGATGATGAGTTAAGAAATCATGGAAATATGACAAGGATATCTACTTAAGTTTTGTAGATTTGGAAAAGGCATGCGACAAGGTGCCCAGAGAAAAGCTTTTCAATACTTCAATTATATGGAGTTAATGGAACATTATTCAAGGAGCAATACATAGTCCATATTTAAGTGGTCAGTCAGCAATTAGAATTGAAAAAAATACAGGAAGATGGTTCAATGCAAAATCAGGGGTAAGACAAGGATATATGGAGTGCTTAAGGGTCAAAGCTGTATAACTGAGAGGAGACCTCCACATAGCCTTTAAAGGAATGTGGTGACCAGGGCTTCTGACCTTCTGACCTAATGCCCAATCATCACCTTCTCATGGTGCATGCTGTAGGAATCTATTTGGATACTGAATGAACGAGGATAGGCTGGCAATTTAGTATTTAGCCAACCAAATTGTATTCTTATTGGCTTAAACCACAATATAAAATGATGGTATAACATGACAGAATTATCTCATGCCGACTGGAGTGTCGCCCGGCTAACAAGTCCCCCCTCCCCATTGTTTTCGCCAGGAAACCAGGGTGAACAGCAAAAAAGTCGGCTACCGGAACAAATACTGAAACACATCCCCAATTCAACATCACCAGAGTTCAAAATCGGTACTATCAACATAAGAAGCCTGAATGGCAAAGAAATGGAGCTAGCTGAGGAATGGATAAGTACCAGATCAACATAACAGGAGTGACTGAAACAAAAAAGAAAAAAACTGGACGATTTTTCTGAGCAATAAATACAAAATGTTATATCCAGGCAATGACAATCAAGGAAAAGAAGGAGCACCTATAGTATTCAACACTAAATATGAGGCTAATCTTCTTGAATGGCATGCAATATCAAGTAGAGTGATGTGGGCAAATATCAGAATGGGGAACTAGACAATGAGACTTATTTGGGAATATAACAAAGATCTGTATTTAAATTTTGTAGATGTGGAAAACACATATGACAAGGTGCCAAGAGAAAAGCTATTCAAAACATTACAGTTGTATGGTGTCAATGGGGCATTATATCAAGCAATACTTAGTCTTTATTTGAGTTGTAAGTCAGCAGTTAGAATTGAACGAAGTATAGGAAGACGGTTTAATGTTAAATCCAGTGTCAGACAAGGATGTACATTATCCCTCTGCTGTTCATTATCTATATGGATCACATTATGAAGGAAAGTGGTATTAAACCTGATATCAAAATTGGAAATGTTAATCTCAACTCTTTACTTTATGTAAGTGATGTTATACTTCTAAATAAATCCAGTACAAGGCAAGATTCCCTGACTAAATTGAGTGGCTGTTGTAATAGATATGATATGAAGGTCAGCAATAACAAGACAAAGACAATGAAAATAGGCGAAGCATTGAAAATATCAACTGCAATGTGAATGGAGAACCTATAGAACAAGTAAAACATTTCAGCTACTTAAGCTGAAATCTTTTACAACTAAATAAATTTGTGTGGAATAAGAGAGAAATTAGTCAATACACTAAATCAGCTGTATACAATACAGTGTCAAACAATTTTAACTTATGGATCTGAGAGCTGGGTCAGAAGTAAAACACTTGTCCAAAGACTTGAGAGACCGGAGATATGAGAGTCCTGAGAAAGATTAGAGGCGTGAACAGATGGCATCAATGACTATATCATATTAAAAACGAGGATATTAGGAAAGAACTTAACATTATTAGCATCCAGGAATGCATTAGCAGAGCTAATCTCAGGTGGTATGGTCACTTAAACAGAATGGGTGAGGAAAGATTAGCAAAACAAGTGTTCTCTGCCAGGTTGGCAGCAAAACGACCCAGAGGAAGACCAAGATATAGGTGGATTGATACGGTACAAAGTGCCTTAGACGATAGAAATATAAGATCTGGTAATGTTGGTGTCTTGACAAGTAGCAGACTGATTTGGAGGAAAATTGTAGATAGGAAGTTAGATAATGTAATTTTTTTCATGTTGTACTATCATATCCAGTACACCCCTTGAAGGTACATGGCAGGAATTTGATGACGATGACTTAATCATGTAATTCTATCGTAGTAACCTGAACAACTCTTAGGGATACATATCAGGAGATTGATGATGATATATATATATATATATATGTATGTATGTATGTACGAGAATGTGCTGAAAAGTTATGATAATCACCTTGAAGTTATTGAGGTAGAACCATGTAACTTACACATTATTCTACATATTCCCCATGAAGTGTTTATACACTTGTTACAATGCTGTGGCATCATTTGCAATCCTGTGAGAAAAACATCTTTCCCTTGTTGCACAAACCAGTCCTCAGCTGCAGAAGATAATGGTAAATTTTGTTCCATTCAAGTGTTTCTTTAAATCTTGGAATAGGAAATAGTCAAACGGGGACAAGTCTGGAAAATATGGTGGGTGAGGCAGACATTGAAAGTTATATATCATCTGTTGGGTTTCATGAGCAGTGTGAGCAGATGCACTGCCCGGCAAAAGCAACACACCTGTGCTCAGTTTCCTGCGGTGTTTTTCCTTCAGTGCCTTCTTCAATTCCTTCAGAGCTGTTGAATAAATTGTTACAATAACAGTTTCACCTTTTTTTGAGGACTTGGTAAGGGTTACATCAATATCCCAAAAGACAATAGCAAGAACCTTCCTTGCTGATTTTTGGGTTCAGAACTTCTTTGGCTGGAGAATCTTTGTGTCTACACTCCATTGACTATTGTTTGGTCTCTGGGTCATAGAGATGAAGCCATGTTTCATCCACAGTCACAATACAAGCCAGACATTTTGCACCTAATTTCTCAAAATGACTCAAAATCCCTCGAGACGACAGAACATGTTCTCTCTTTTCGTCGTCATTCAAACATTTGAGGACACACTTTGTAGAGAGCTTCTGCGTGTCCAGATGTTGGTGAATAATGATCTCAACATATTCCCCAGATATTCTCAGAGTCTTTGCAATGTTCTTGGTTGGTATTCATCTATCATCAAGGGATCATGCTATGCATAAAATTTTCCACGGGGGTGGGCAAAGCTTGGAGACAAATAATTACATCAATAAATTATTATTGAATTATTGAATTTTTTTTTTTTTTTTTTTTTCATAAGTAAATTATAGAATACAGTATTGCATCAATATAAAAAAACACATACATAATGTATATAAATTAATAATATAAAGAAAACAAGGATTAATATATACTGTATACATATATATACATATAAAATAATAATTTCAATAATCACGTATCATATAAGAGTTGAATTCTCCGTCTATCTCTTACAAACCTATTGATGACATTTTCAATAAATTTCATTTACCACTTCCTCTTCTAGTTTCTTCCTGTGCACACTAATCATACATAACCCTGATAAGCACATTTCTGAGACAGTGGACCTTAACCATGTTTTCACATGTCTCAAGGTGCTGAAATTTCTTTCAATGGTACAGGTTGTAACAGGTAATGCCATACCAATAGTTATTGCTGAATTAATAGAAGGGAAATAGTTGCAATGTTCCAAAACTTCTGGTAAAGTTTGGGGAACATCAATCGAAGGAAAATTTGTCCATTTTTCATACCACGTTGTTTTATTGCTGCAATAGATAAAACACGAGTTCTATGGTTACCAGTCGAGGGCCAAAACTGGCCAACCTGTAATAAAATTTTAAGACAAAGTGTCCCATGGTCGAGGGTGTAAAGTTACATATCTCAATCACTTTTACAATTATACTTTGTAGAATTTTTTTACTCGATCCCGGGGGAGGCAGGTGCCCCGTTTGCCTACCGTCTGTGAATGCCCATGACTGCATCGATGTTTTCAGGTACGATCGCTGCAGAAGGTTTTCCTGACCTGGGGGCATCTGTTGTCTCAGGATGCCTAGTTTTAAACTTGGTCACCCACCTGGCAACTGTTGAATATGTTGGTCAGTCCTGTAAAGTCTCATACAAAGTTTGGAGAATCTCAGTTGCAGACTTTTCTTGCAGCATGAAAAACTTGATGATGACTTGCACCTCTGTGTCTTTGAATTTCTTCAAAACTTCTGACAGATCTTATACATCCTAAAAGAAAAAGAACAAATTATTACAATTTGACGAAACATTGGGGTTAAAGGGTTTGTGGTTATATCAGTTGCTTTAATGTAATTTTTGTTCTAGGTGTTTATCAGAACTTTTCAGCCCCCCCCCCCCCTTGCATGTATGTATGTATCTATGGGGAAAAAATGCATGCTTCGAAAGTTGCATATTATACCAGTTTGTGAGGGTGAGAGTTTGTTTTATCAGTAACTGTATTTTGTTCATTAAATTTACAGAACTTATAATTTGTCAATTTATTATCACATTTTTAAATGTATATTTAGACTTATCTATTGGTTTTATATATATTACTATGAAGGTTTCAAAAGGTTTATTATAAGATTTATTAATGACAAAAATTATATCAAACAGAATCAAAAACACCCTTCAAAAAACAATAGTAAGAACAAGCGTACTATAGGTGGCGCCTGTGGATAAATAATGTTAAACTTGTGCTCCCGCATTTTATCGTAATTGTAAGTGTTTTTTGTGCAAAATAAGCAGAAAACAGAAAAGTCACAGAAGGTACTAAGCAGCCGATTACTACAGTACAACTCGTAAGTACCCATAGTCCATTAAATTGGTTATTTTTTACAACTAAAAAACAGCCATGTGAAAGCTCTATGCCTACCGTGTGAAGTAAATATGGTGGCTAAACAACGGAAGACTATCTCGAGTCCCATCAGCATAGTGTCACCGATCACCAACAAACCAAATGACATTACAAAGTGCCGCAGCTGTGAAACCGAAGTCAAAGAAAGGAAAAAAGGTATATTGTGTGATTTCTGTTGCAGCCGGCTACATATTTCCTGCGCGAAAATAAATGAATCTGCGCACAAAAATTTTACCAATCTAAACCAGCCCTACTTCTGTACGATGTGCCTTCCTTCCAAATTTATAACAGTGATAAACAACAAGTTAAAGGACACTTGCCCCCAGTCGCGCATACGTGCTCGACCTGATTCAACCTTTGCCCAGAGAGAATAAAGACGCCAACTAGAAGAAAAACGCCAAAATGGAGACAACAGTTGGGTAATAGACTACAAACAATCCAAACTAGTACAAAAACCAAGCGATGCCACTAGCAGCAATGAAGGATACCAGTATGCAGGCACTGCATAGGAAACGTGAAAGACCCTTGGGGTCAAATCCATGCCTAACAGAACCTTGCATATCCACTTCACCAACATCTGTGGCCTCAACTCCAACCTTAATAGCATCCACTACCATCTGCAGTAAACCAAACCCCACCTACTCTTTTAAACAGAAACTCAAATCTCTCCTTTCCCCAGCACTATTCATCTCAACCTTCCTAACTATACGCTATTCAACTCCTTTCGACCCAATGGTGGCGTCTGTGCATATATCTGCTCTGACATACCCTGCCAGAGAGCAACCAACTTAGAATCGCCCAACTTCGACCTTCTTTGGCTGAAGATATCCCTTCCCCACTCAGTCAAATTCATCTGCTGTCTCTATCGATCTCCTAATACCACCAATCACTCTGAACTCTTCCATTTCCTCTCCTTAAAATCCCACTCTCCCAACAGCGAAATCATCCTCCTGGGTGACTTCAACGTCCATAACACCAATTGGTTTCCTCTTCCAGTTATACAGATCATGCAGGCAGAGATGCTGAAACATTTGTAGTCACTAATGACCTCACACAAATTGTTCAAAAACCGACCAGAATACCAGATAACCCAAACCACTCCCCAAATACCCTAGATCTCTTCCTTACTAATGACTCCTCCAAATATGCAGTGAATGTAGTGAGCCCCATGGGCAATTCTGACCACAACTTAGTGCTCATCTCTCCCATGCAGCAATGCTTACACAGTCACCCCTACACAAGAGTAGCTTAGCATTATAACAGTACCAAATGGGACAGTCTTAGAGACTACTATGCTTTATTCTCATGGTTAGACTGTTGTTTCTGGCCTTCCAGTCCAAACATATGCACTGAATGCATCACCAAAGTCCTCACTGGCATGAAAACATATATTCCCTACACTACTCAGACCTGTCGTTCCCCTAACTAAACTCTGGTTCTCCAAAAAATGTGCCAAGGCTGTACAAACAAAAAATCAGGCATACTACAACTGGCTCAAATCAAGAACCCCATCCTCATTCAATGCCTATACTGAAGCCCGAAAAAAATGCAAGAAAATTATCAATACTTCCAAAACAGAATTTGAACGGGCCAAAAGCAGGAAGCTTGCAGCCTGTCCAAACGGCAGCCGTGCCTTTTGGTCTCTTGCCAAGGCAATTGGCTGTAACTTTTGCCCTACACTATTCCCACCTCTATCATACCTAGATGGCTCAATAGCAACACTACCCATAGAAAAAGCTAATCTCCTGGCATCACACTTTGCCTCCCATGCACACATAACTGACAATGGCAAAAGCCCTCCAGTCATTCCAACTGCCAACATACAATGCCCCCTGTATCTTTTTGCCAAAAAGACATCACAAACCTGTTGTCTAAATTAGACACAAAAAAATCTCCTGGCCCTGACGGCATTCCCCCAATTATCCTGAAGGTCTGTGCATCGGAACTGACTCCTATCCTATGTCACCTGTACACACTCTCTTACTCCACTGGCATATATCCCAAAACCTGGAAACTGGTCTATATTCAACCTATTCCTAAAAAGGGTGACAAATCACTACCATCTAACTACTGCCCTATCTCACTCACTTCAGTCCTAACTAAAGTAATGGAGAAAATCATCAACTCTCAACTCCTAATCTACCTTGAAGGTACCCGGCTATTAAGTGACCACCAGTACAGATTCCGTCAAAGCCGTTCAACAGGAGATCTACTCTCATACATCACCCATCGCTGGTCAAACGTCATGGAGAAATTCAGTGAATCCCAAGTAATTGCACTCAATATCTCCAAAGCCTTTGACCGATTCTGGCACAAAGGCTTACTAAGCAAACTTTCATCATTTGGACTGCCTCAGGACTTCTGCAGATGGATTGCCAGCTTCCTGTCTGGATGCACACTATGTGTGATGGTAGATAGCTCCCTATCCTCTCACCATCCAACAAATGCTGGGGTCCCACAAAGTTCAGTTCTCTCACCAACCCTCTTCCTTCTATATATATCAATGACCTACTTCAGTTGACCTCTAACCCAATACACAGTTTTGAAGATGACAGCACATTACATTCCTCCCTTTCATTTGACAAGCTCTACTCTACACAACTCATCTTAACCCACAGAACATCAACCACCACTGCCCCTTAATTCTGACCTCCAAGCCATAAGCCAATGGGATAACCCTCATCAACTTCAATGCTAGTAAAACCCAGTTCTGTCTTATTTCTCACAAAAAAAGAACCATTTTCCCCCAGCATTGTTTTCGATAACACTCAAATTCTCAGACAAGATGAAATTTCTCTTCTCGGAATTACCTTGACATCAAGCCTCTCCTGGCATAAACACATCACAACCATTGCATCCTCAGCTTCCAAAAAACTAGGCTTCATCTTTCGCTCAAGACACTACTTCACCTCTAAACAGCTGTTTAGAGGTGAAGTAGCCCAGTTCTCAAATACTGATCTCACATCTAGGGTGGGCCTCCAAAAAAGCTCCCTCAAAATGCTTGACTCAATACAGAGGAGAGCAATTAGACTAATAAATGACCTATCCCTCACCAACCCCACACTTTCATATAGATGCCCGGTCTCCACAATCTGTATATTCTATAAATATTTCCATGGGAAATGTTCATCTGAAACAGCATCAATAATTCCCCTACCCTGTACTAAGCCCATTGGAACAAGTACAGCTGCTGCCCAACATCCTTTCACAGTACACCTTGAAACCCACAGAACAAATTTCTTTTCCTTCTCATTCATCCCTACTACTGCAGTATTGTGGAACAGTCTTCCCCCAGACGTATTTCCCAAGAAATACAACATACAGGCGTTCAAATCTAATGTAAACAAGTTTCTCCTTTTGCAACCCACCACCCATATACGGTACTAACATACTATAGGTTGACCAGCCAACCTCTTGTATATGCATCCAACATAAAAAAAAAAAAGCAGGATTCAAAAAAGGATATTCTACAATAGATCGCATACAAGTAGTCACCCAACTCAGTGAACAATGCCAAGAATACTAGATCCCTCTTTGCTTTCTATTTATCGACTATAAAAAGGCCTTTGACACCATAGAACATAATGCAATTTTACAGGCACTACTAGAACAAGGCATCAATCCAGTTCTACATCAATCTAATTAAAGAAATTAATACTGGTAGCTCTACACAAATAACCTTATAACTATCACCATAAACCGAGGTGTGCGACAAGATGTCAAACCTTTTTACATGTACTCTGGAAAGTGCTTTAAGGAAAACCGACTTAAAAGGTGGCATAAACATTGATGGAGAGCTCTCCAAATACTAATGTTTGCAGACGATATAATACTTACAGTTCAAGAACCTCTGTAACCTGAACCAATGCTTCACTAAGTGAATAATTCCAGTAATAAAATAGGACTAAAAATTCACCCTGACAAAACCAAATGGATGAGAAATAAATACTGCCAAACACACACCTTTCAACTAAATAATTTCACTACAGAAAGTGTAGAATCCTACACATACCTTGGTTAAACAATAAACACAGACAACGATATTTTTGAAGAAATATCTACATGAGCTACATGGACCTCCTTTAACCGTATCAAATCCATAATCATAGATCCTGAGCTAGAATTAAAATAAGAGCTAGCATGTTCAACAGATGTGTTCTTTCATCTTTAACCTATGCCTCTGAAACTTGGAGCACCACACACACAAAAAGAGAAACTTAGTCTTCAAACCATCCTGCATGCTCTGGAAAGAAGAATCTTAGGGATAAGTAAAAAAAAGACCACATCACAAATATGACTATCAGAAAATTAACTGGAGTAAAAAATGTAGTGAAAACCACATGTGACCACAAGGCACAATGGGCAGATCATATTGTAAGACTTAATGACAACAGGTGGACCTACTGTGTCACAAACTGGTATCCAAGATCAACCAAGAGAAAACTATTGGCTTCCAACTAGATGGGAAGACCCTCTAACCAGAGTGATAGGACACAAGTGGAGAAGAATGGCTCAAGATCACCATAGCCGGAAACTTTGCGAGCTGCATTTGTAGAGAAACCCTGAATGAAACCAACAGGTCCATCCAGGTAATTATAAGATTTATATAACTTTGAGAATGCTTTAGTAACTGGAGGCAAAATATAGTAAAAAAAATTGTATCTTTTACCTGTTTTGTTATGATAAGTCATTAAGCCTTGAAATAATATCACATTTATATTACTGTATTTAACAATACTCACTAGTTTTTACTTACCTGTGGATTCCTTTCAGTTCTTTCTAGCAATGATGGGTCTTCAATAGGACTACATTCTTCAATTTCATTTTCAAGACTACAATCATCTGAGTTACACTCACTATCAGTTTTTTCATTTATCTTCTGTTTTCTTCTGTGCTTTTTTTCTAATATCTGTTGCTTAGCATGCAACTGTATAGGAAGCCATAGTGCCTTATCAAGCTCCAAAATGTACAGATCATTATAAAAGGTGCCAGTAATTTCTTCAGTGTCTTCTTCATCACATACACCACCAAAGAAATAGGCACGATTATTAGGAGAAACTGCTAGTGAAACACCACATCGGGGTGAAGGCTTTGTTCCTAATTGTTTGAGTTGAGACCACTTCCATTTGATCAAACCAGGAATTTTTTCTATAGATAAAATAAAAAAAAAGAATGCAAAAATAAATAATAAATAATAAGAGGAGTTTTCCCTTTCCATGGGAGTTTTCCCAGAAATAATATACAATAAATAATAAAATTATTACTGTCCATGAATTTTCATTTTAATAGGATAGCGATGAATAACGACAAGAGAGAAAGCTGGTCACCCAATTACAGAGAGTGGCAGGGAGACCAAACGATGGTAATTTGTGTAGTAGGCCTCGTCTTGGAAAGGAGATGAGAACATATAACAAGATGAATTAAATAGTGGGAAAATCCTGTTTTAGAATGAAACATGCTGATGTCTACATGCCTGTCATATATATGTGAATATACATACAGTAATTCATTTATCTGAACACAGCAGGAAGGCCATTAGCCATTCTGATAACTAAACTATCTTTTTTTTTATTGATCCAATACATAAGAGATTGAGAGACCTATAAACACACCAGTGCTATGTGCTGGGGGAGGGGGGGAGTGCAGATGAGGACAGAGATAGAAATTTATTGATCTTTTTGAGGAACTGCAGATTTAGTTCTTTGGGAATACTTCATATGAAAGGTTGTTCGAGGGGACAGAGGCAGATGGAATAAAAGAGGAGGGAGAAGCAGGTTTGGTGTGTTTGCAGCTGCACAGTAAAGGGATGCTGGACAGTTGCTGATCTTGTATTAAGGTGTAACAGAAAGCAGAGGAATGTTGGTTGCAAATTCACTGGAGCAGTGACCATGGAAGTACCTGTAGAATAGACACAGTGCAGAAACACTGCATCTGTGAGATAGGCTGAAGTGAATCTGTAAGAGAGGGCTCATTTATGAGCCTAACTGCTTGCCTCTGAACAGCATCAAGAATTTTAAGGGAAGTTTTGGGTGCACCACTACAAAAAGTTGAGCAGTATTCTAAACATGGGAGGATTTGGGATTTGCATATAGTAAACAATTGGATGGATGTAAAATAGCCTCTTGAACGATAGAGAATTCTTAGTTTCTTAAATGTTAGGAGGCTACCTGATGTGTTGTGTTTATGCCAGGAGAGACTAGAGGTAAACCTGACTCCAAACAGAAGTCTGGAGGTGTGCACATTACAGAGAGTAGCAGTGGATGAACTGAGAATTCTTTTGTGAGAGAAAAGGCAGGACTATATTTTGGTGGTGCTGAACATGACAAGGTTGTCCTCCCCCCTCACATTGAACGATAGTATGTAGATCAATATTTATGGCACTAGTTGCAGATATTCTTATAGCCTGGGATGCCAAGAGTACTGCATGGTTTGTCAAATGAATATAATGAGTGGAGAATACTATGATCTGCAAAGCTGTGGATAGGATTAGTGGTGATTATAAGCAGGATATTTATGTACAGGAGTAAGAAATAGGACAAAGCCTTCAGGCATTCCAGCATTGGTAGTGAAGCTCAAAGAGAGGGAGCCATCTAACATGACTCACAGAGAATGACAAGAGAAAAAGCTGGCTACCCACAATTGAAAGCTCTGGAAGAATCAAGGGCAACAGCACAAGTTTCTCCAAACCTTTCCATGGCACATGTCCAGTGGTGGGTGACGTAAGATACAAGGCCAGCTGTGGATCTTGAATGGTGGAATCTATACTGGCGGTTGTTGATTAATTTGTGGGTCTCTAAGTAGTAGAGGAGCTGGCCATTGATAACTTTTTCCATTATTTTGGAGAGGACTGAGGTGATGGCAGTTGGTCAGTAGTTTGACAGTAGACTTCTATCACAATTTTTTGGAAATAGGATGGATATGAGATTGATTTTATGCAATGGGATAAGTATCATATATGTATAATAAAATGTAGAGATGATGCAGGACAGGTGTTAACCCTGAAGCACAATGTTTGAGAACAACTGGAGAGATGCCATCAGGACCAGAAAACTTTCAGTATCCAAGTTATTAAGCAATTTTCTGATGTCTTTTTTTTGCTGAAAACTATAGGAAGCATATGGTACTTGATTCTGGTATAGTAAGAGATGATTTCCCTTGGTCATCTATGTGGAAGTTCAAGTAAGAGAGTGATGCCAGGAGGATAAGCATCTTTGGTTAAAGTAAAAGTGGTGCCATCGTTTCAAATGGAAGGCACAGCTTCCATTTGGACAGGAGGCAAGTTTTCTGCTGCTGGCATTTATGAAGTCAGATTTGGATATGCTGCGTGCTTTGGTATAGGCAAAGTACGAAGCTGGAGTTTTGATGCGAGCCACATGTAGTAAGCTGAATTTTTTCTTTGACTGCTTTGATACACTTTCGGCAGACTAGGGCTTGGAAAGCAAATAAGGATTATGGACTGAATGGAGGATGAAGGCCTTCATGCTAGTGAGAATCATTTCTGTGACTCATTTGCAGCAGGTGTTAGGGTCTGATGAGTGGAAGCAATTGTCAGACCAAGGAAAGGAGTAGAAGAAATTACAGAGGTTATTCCAACTGGTTTCTTTGTGGTGCCTGAGGATGTGAGGTCAGGAGTGGTTTGAGGAAGACATTCTGTGAGAGAAGAGAATTGTACAAGATTGTGGTCTGAGTTGCCGAGAGGAGAGGTGACCTCTATGGTGTATATGGAAGGAAAACCAAGAGGAAAACCAAAAAAAAGAGGAGAGTGAAGATGGTTATCCAAAATTCAAGTAAGTAGATGTATGATTTCAGGTCGGGAGTGATTGGAGGAGGACATTCTGTGAGAGAGGAGACTTGTACAAGATTGTAATCTGAGTTTACAAGAAAACAGTTGACCTCTATGGTGTATCTGGAAGGAGAACTGATCAAAAAGAGATCCAAAGTATTTAGAGAGCAAAGAGTGTCATCAGGAATTCAAGTAGGTAGATGTATGATTTGTATTAGGTCGATACTGATAGTAAAAACTTCTGTTTCTCATCCAGTGGTGTTGGAATAGGGGGAACCAGTTGGAATCTGAATGTTGAGGTCACCCAGGAAGATGACCTCACTATTTGGATAGCTGGACTGAAAGTGGTCAAGTCTAGTGGAAAGGAATGTGAAGAGGTCTGAAAGTGTCTGGTGACCGGTAACTGCAACAAATGGATGTTACTAAATGAGAAAAGGAGACTTAGAGCCAGAGAAGGTCAAAAGAAGGGATTCTAATCAGCCATTCTCAGGCAGATTATGTCAGATTTCACAAAGACACAGATGCCACCCTTGTGGTGAAAAGAATCATAAAGTATATCATGTGGGCATTGGAGGTAAACAGTAGTAGATGAGTTGTGATTAAGTTTTCTGTCAGATGCCTGGTCTGGAAGACTCCAAGTGATGGCAAACATCATTTATGTTTGTATTAATGTCACAGATGTTAGTAAAGTGAACATGAAAGTGAGTTTTTAGTGAAGAGATTCTGGGTTGGTTTGTATGTTGTGACTGATTGTGATGTGACTTTTTTTTTTTTTGATGATTAGTTTATGAAGACTCTTACAAACAATGACAGTAACACTATTCCCTTTTGTCATAGTGTCACTGTCATTGTTCGTAAGCGTCTTCATAAGTAAGTTTATTCATGATTAGATGGAAGAATATAGTGAAGATGTGCAGTGAGGGAAGATAGACTCTTGAACATGACTTCCATACAGAGAGAAACCAGCCTCTGCGCTATGATGTGGTCTCAACAGTGCCCCCTCACATACCACTACTCAGACTTCCCCACCAGGCATTACATGGCTGAGCATGTGGCAATGGGATTATGTACCAGTCAATCAGGAAGGTCTTCTGCCTCGTTACTGACAGATTATGGTTTGTGCACTAACTGGCAGCTGGCCAGCCTGCAGCACCATCATTTTAACTACTTTACCCTCGAAATGGAGGAGTTTTTAGGTCTCTAAGTATGTTTGTCAAGGCCTTCAAGGATATTACTCACAATGCACAGAGAAGGGGGGGGGGTAACCAAAACCAGAACCCTTACTCTGGAGACCAAACAGGCAGTGGTATTTCAAAGGGCAATGAAGAACATTTACCACATAGTATCTAGCTGGCATTTCCTCCAACAAGAAGGTATCCCCTTTGTAGCAGGAATATTCGCTGATTTTTCCAGAGTTCCTTTTGTAGAAACAGGTCACACTGTAAGAAGGCAGGGTTGACATGACAGGGAGAGGTATATTGCATATATATTGCAAATCCCTGCCCATTGGTCATTCATAAAGAATGGCTGCCCATTCAGCCATTCTTTATGAATTTATGACTTAAATTCATAAAGAGAATGTGCCATTATGACTAACTGTAGATGTCATTGATTCACCAATATACAAATTAGCCAAATATTTAGCAAAAGTGCTTTCTCAATATACTGGCAACACCCTTCCCCCACCCCACCCCTGCACACACACAAAAAACTCAGCCCACTTTAAAGCTAGTGTAGAAAACCTCACACTCCAACACACTGACACTATGGTCAGTTTCAATGTTTCCTCTCTGTTCACCAATGTCCCACTTAAAGACAATTTTGAAACCTTATTCAAATTAAATTTCCTCCCGATATCTCCGCCTTGTTTAAGTTCACTATGAACTCTTGCTTTTTTTTATATGGCAAGGAAAATTCTACAAACAAATAGCAGGGACAGTTATGGGCGCTCTTCTCCCCCCGTCCCCACCAAATTTCTTCATGGAAACATCTGAAGAGACAACACTAAACTCTGCTCTATACCAGATCCACTGTTTGGCTATGCTTTGTTGATGTGTTTTCCATTAGGCCACATGGCCTGGATAGTTTCAACATATGTTTAACATACACTTAAACAATCACCATCCCAGGATCCAGTTCATATTAAAAAAAAGTCTCCCCTTCCTAGATACTTTAATTCAATGCCGGTCTGATGGATTAATGGCATTCTCTGTTTACAGAAACCCACCCAAACACACACACGGTCACCCCCCCCCCAAAGTACAGAATTATTAAAACTTAATACAACAGGGATAAATTCATTAGTTCAGATAACACTGCCCTCCCCCAATGAACTTGACCATCTCCACAAAACCTTCTTGGCCAATGGCTACAATTCCTACCATATCCAAAAAATATTTAAATCCCTAACTCATAACTCCTCTCCAGAACAGAGGCTACATCAAAGCTATCAGTATTCCATATATCCAAGGCACATTTAAAAAACTAACAAAAATCTTTGCTACACCAAAGACTAACCACAGTCCCTAGACCTAACAGGTGTTTAACAGTCACCTGTAGTTGTAAACTATCCTACTATAACCAAACAGACAGGACAGCCCATTTATAAAGCTATCAATGTATAAAGCCACTGTTTATTACTAGTTAGCTATTTATATTTTGCAAATAAATCTCTTTCCTCTCTCCATCACAACAAATATAAACATGAAAGACTTTTCCTTCAGTTGCTTCTACCTTAAACTACCCTAACCTCAACAAATTTGGTTGCATGAAACTGCCCCAAATATAGGAAGCTCTCATCCTCCACATTCAATTTCCCCTAGTCCCCTAGGATATGCTATTTAGAACTTTTAGGCCCGCATGCTCTACATTAAGTAATGAAGATGTATCACATATCCTATTATGCTTTGTCAATGGTGATGCTTGATGATAGCAATTTGACTGCCAAAATATTGAAAGTATTAATTAAATTTATTTTATTTAATATATAAATCTACATTGCAATTTCCTTAAAAAATACAACTGTGAATAGTCAATGCATAAGCCTTACTACTAGACTGAATATTCCATGTGCTGAGCTATGTCTCAATTCAAGCCTGCATGATCACTCTCACAATTAGAGACAAAATGTGTAAAAAGTTTTTTCACCTGTTACAAAGTAAATTATACTTGCTAAGAAATTATATTCTTATTTAATCTTTTACCCAAGTGTAAGCAAACAAAGTTTGCATGTGAAGTATCTTCATGACAAGATAATTTAATTTAGAGACAAGATAGTTATGTTGGTTATGGACAAATTCTCCAATGCTATAACCAACTTTGGGTACCTTTCATCCCACACTGTTTCAGGTAAGCAGCTCCCAATAGCTGCATAAATTCCAGTTCTTTCTCCCTGTATGTTCTTTCCTCCTTTGAATCTATGTATAGCTGATGCCTTTCACAATGAGCACTTACCCTGTGCTAGGTGAGATAATTTGGCAATGCATGTTAGCCATGTTTCTTTATACTCCCCAGGCCAACTGTTGAACGTCTACTTTGGCTATTTGCAATTCTTCCGCTGTTAATAGCAACAGCCCTCCTTTCTCTCTCTATCCTGCATGAGTACAATCCTTCTACACCAAGGATAATTTGGTTATAAAGTAAAACATTTTGTGGCTAATTAAATATGTTTATTATTTAACCCAAAGTATTTATGATGGTTGATGCCAACCATGAGATCAGCATTAACGAGTATCCATAATATGCTAAAAATGTGCAAAATAAATATATAATCTACTTCATTTGGAAATACTACAAATAAAATTCTTTTTTATTCATTTTAGGTTCTTTCCTAAAATATCTGTTCAAAATTCCTTGCCCTTTGGAATGCATATTCAAATATTCCTTTTGCATGAATGTAATCAGTAAAATAATTAATTTAATTTTATCTAAAAAAGATATAATGAAATTAATTTTTAAAAACAGCAGTTTCAAGATTATGCTGATTCAAATTCCATTTAACCAGTACCGATTCAAATATTATTTAACAATAACATTTTTAAGCCTCTTTAGGTAAAAATTACCTTAGGAGAAAAAGGCTTAAATGTGCTCTCTGCTTACAAAGTTTGATAGCTGCATCTGCAAATTGGGGAAGGAGGGTAATTTCACTCATTATTTGAATACTTTTTTTTTAATATAATTATAGTATTTAACTGTAATGAAAAGAATAAACATACCATCAGACTGCAAAATAAACATATCTGAGTGCACTATGCCATGATCTATTTCCTTCTTGACTTTATCCCTTGAATATCCTCCATATAGCAGCATTCTGCCATTTGCAAGTGGAGCCATTTGACATGCTGAACGGGGAGATGGGCCAACACCTCCAGGCTCTAGTTTATGCCACTGGTAATTCTCCAGGTCAAACTGATAGATGTCATTGAAGTATTTATAATCTCTGAAAGAAGAAGATAGTAATTTTTATTGATACTGGTGAAAAAACACAATTTGCAAACATAAAACTTTACATTATCAGTACTCCTTGCTAATAATCCTTTGATGATACTAGAGAGCATGATATTGATCAGTATTCAATTATTATCAATAATCATGTGTCCCAATCTCACTGAAATCTAGTCAACTGCCCAGTAGTTTTAGATGTTCAGAGACAATGAAGTAGACATAGCCTCAGGCATAAGACTTGGTAAAGAATTGATAAAAACTGATTTATCAGAAATTGCAGATCTAATGTGATAAAAGCAAACGAATGTCAACAACATATATAAATAAAATCTGCACTCACACATCCATCCATATTTATGAACTGCACAAAATACAGATTAGTATTACTTCCAAGTCTCCATGGAGTCTAAAGACAGGAGATTAAACAGTGACATACCACAAGAATTATCATACCTTGCCTCGAACACATTCAATACTGGAGCATTCATCACCCACTCTGGCAATGCATTCCACCTATTAAATACCCACCAAGCAAAAAATCTCCTTTTCATTTACTTACTCACATGATCATCATACAATTTCCAGGGATGACCTATAGTTGTCACATTGCCCATTATTGTATGCAGTAATTCCACTGTATCTATTTGATAGGCTCCTCTCACCAACTTATACATCTTGATCATATCACCACACTATCTCTTATCTGCCAAGCTCTGAATACCAGATTCTCTCATTCTGTCCTCATACTCAAAACAGAACTCTGTGGTACATCACTTATCGCCTTCCTTTTTCAGGACACTACATGTCCATAAAAAATTCGTTAGCTCCTATCAGCCAATCAACCCTGTAACCAAGTACCAAATGACTATTCATCCCATCCTGCTCAATATCAACAATAGTTTATCATGCAGTACTTGATCAAACACTGTGGTAAAATCCAGATAAATCACGACATAAGCAACTCCACTTTATAATACACAAGCCACTCTATTATAAAATGTAACCAAGTTATTAAAGCATGACTTCTCCTAAACAAAACCATGCAGTTAAGTTCTCTCTTGAAAGATTTTCATTCTCATCAATCCAGGTTTGTATTCTGTTTCTAACCAATTTCCCTAACACCTTCACCACTACAATTAATATATATTTGAATCCTACATATTGCTTCAACACACTGCTTGAGCTACTTAGGGACAGTGTAGCTAAGTAGCTCAAGGAATTCGATCTTCTTACTCACACGTGATATTTCCTGCTTCAGTCAATGCTACCGTAGTTAAAGTTACCCATTATTATCACTCTTCGGTTGCTTACTAGTCTCATCATTTCAGAACCTGTAGCAATATCCTACTAAATATCTAAAATCTGTGCTTACCTCAACCTCACACAAAATGGCCTCAAAGCTATTACCATTATTGCTTTCTTCAAGTTCCACACTGAGAGGACACAAGTTTTCTAAAATCATCAGTAATATCTCACCTCTTCTTTTATCTCTTCTGTCTTTTCGAAAAATACTATAACCATCACATTCTTTTCCCATGAATATGTCATCTATTAATCATGTCTCACTAACCCCAATGATTTATGGACTAACTATATCAAGGCAACTTTGCACCCTTATCCCTAATACTCCTTGCATTGTTGTATAAGCACAGTAGCTTTCCCCTGGACCCTCTTCCTTTCTAAGTTTCTTACTCTATCATTCAAGTATTTTTAACTCTGCTGCTCCCATTGAGGCCATCTCTCTGTGTATTCATATTCATCTTCCTTTGTCCATTATTTTGCCCCAATTCATATTGTATATTCATAGTCCCACCATCTAGTTTTCATTTTCCTGACTGGCTACACACTCTCTTTCTCTCCTCAACACTATACCCAGCCACTGCAACTCCCACTCAAATGCAGACACTGCAGCAAACAACTATTTCCTATCTTCAAATTTATGTCATACATCCAAACTCAAGTCCTCTCTTCCTGCACATTCTAACTATTATGCCATTAATTATCACTGCTCTTCTCCTTAACTCTATGCTATCATGTTTTGGCAATACACTCAATTCTCTCTCTCACATCACACTTCACTGTCTAGCAAAACTTGCAAATCCTGTGTTATTCAATTCACACTTTCTTGCTAATTATTTTTTGCAACCAGCATAGTCAACTTCTCTGCATTCATTCTCCTGCCTGCAGCCTCAGTCACTCTTCATATTGTTGCTACTACCTGCTCCATTTTCATATCTTTCCCCATACACCACTTCCACCATTCCAACCATTCCACTGAAATCCTTCATCACTGACTTATTTGCCAATGGCACCTTTCTTCTTACACCTCCAAATCTCTTCTCTAAATATGCTATCTCTGTACACAAATTTATCATGGTTCTCCAAGAGATGTGCCAAGGCTGTACTAATAAAAAATCAAGAATACCACAACTGGCTCATATCAAGAACTCCATCCTCCTTTAATGCTTATACTCAAGCTCTACATAGCTGCAAGAAACTATCAGAGTTCAAAATAGAGTTTGAAAGAGCAAAAAGCAGGAAATTTGCAGTGTCCAAACGACAGTCAAGAATTCTGCTCTTTTGCCAAAGCAATCAGTCGTAACTTTTACTCAACACTATTCCCACTCTATCATGCCCGATGGCTCTATTGCATCATCATCCATAGAAAAAGCCGATCTCCTAGCTTCACGCTTTGCTTCCAATGCATGTATAACCATCAATGGTAAATCCCCCCCCCCACAACCATTCCAGATACCCAATATACAATGCCCCTATATCCTTTTTCCAAAAAGAGATAAGAAAAATATTCCAAATTAGACCAAAAAAAAGAGCCTCCTGACACTGATGGCATTTCTCCAATTGTCCTGAAGGTTTGTGCACCAGAATTGACTTCTGTCCTATGTCACCTGTATATATTGTCTTACTCCAATGGTATTTATCCTGCAGCCTGGAAATTGGCCTATAATCAACCCATTCCGAAAAAAGGGCAACAAATCACTGCTGTCAAACTATTGTCCTGTCCCACTCACCTCAGTCCTATCTAAAGTAATAGAGAGAACCATCAATTCCCAGCTCCTACACTACCTCAAAGGCACCTACCTAATAAACAACCACCAGTATGGATTCCGTCACTGCCAATCAAAAGGAGATCTACTCACATATATCATACATATCTGGAAAAATACCATGGAGAAGTTTGATGAATCTCTAGTAGTTGCACTTGATATCGCCAAAGCTTTTGACCAGGTCTGGCACAAAGGCTTACTAAATAACTGCCCATCATTCGGTCTGTCTCAGGACTTCTGCAGTTGGACTGCCAGCTTTCTGTCTGGATGTACACTATGTGTGATAGTGATGGTTTCTTATCCTCCCACCATTCAACTAATGCTGGGGGTTCTACAAGGTTCAGTTTTCTCACCAACCCTCTTCCTTCTATATATCGATGGCCTACTTCAGTTGACCTTCAACCAATACACAGTTTTGCAGATGACAGCACATTACATTCCTCCCTTTCATTTGATAAACCTTACTTTACACAACTCACCTCAACCTACAGAACATCAACTACTACTGTCCTCAACTCTGATTGTCAAGCCATCTTCCAATGGGGGTTCAGATAACCTCGTCAATTTCAACGCTAGTAAAACCCAGTTCTGACTTATTTCTCACAAAAAAGAACCATTTTATCCCAATATTATTTCTGACAACACTCAAATTTCCAGACAAGATGAGATTTCTTTTCCTGGAATTATCCTGAAATCAAGCCTCTCCTGGCATAAACACATCACAACCATAGCATCTTCAGCTTCTAAAAAACTAGGATTTCTCTTTTGTTCAAGCCATTACTTCATTTCTGAACAGCTGTTAACCTTATACAAATGGCAAATCTGCCCAACTATTGAATACTGCTCTTACATTTGGAGTGGGGGGAGGGGACATAAGAGCTCCCTCAAAATGCTTGACTCAATATGGAGGAGAGCAATTTGACTGATTAATAACCCATGTCTTACCAACTCACCAACTTTTTTTCTTTTTTTCAACGGAGGAAAGAGTGCTGTAAAAGGAGTTAGAGATGATAAAGGTGACATGAAAACGGGAGAAAAAGATATCCTTGAAGTATGGAGTAATTACTTCAAAAAATAGCTAAATGAAACAAGCAGTGATAGTACAGTGGTAAAAAACACTCAACAGGCATATAGTCAGGAATACATATCCATATACTTGAAGAAAATGATATTCGACCAGAAATGCTGAAGTATGCTAGTATAAAGGTGTTACAGTGGCTGCATGGCATAGTTCAGAAGGCCTGGACAGAAGGGTAAATTCCCGATGATTGGAGTAGAGCTCTCATAGTACCCATATATAAAAAGGGAAATAAAACTGAATGTGAGAATTACAGAGGTATTTCCCTGTTGAGTTTTCCTGGTAAGATTTATGCCAGTATACTTGAGAAATGGTTGAGAAGAATTGTAGAAGAAAAGCTGGGTGAAGAACATGCTGGATTCAGGCCAAATAGAGGCTGTCAGATCTTCACTTTACGACAAATAGTGGAGAAATCATTGGAATATAACAAAGATCTGTATTTAAGATTTGTTGATCTGGAAAAGGCACATGACAAGGTGCCAAGAGAGAAGCTATTCAAAACATTACAGTTATATGATGTCAATGGGGCATTATATCAAGCAATACTGAGTCTGTATTTCAGTTGTAAGTCAGCAGTTAGAATTGAAGGAAGTACAGGAAGATGGTTTAATATTAAATCTGGTGTGAGACAAGGATGTACATTATCCCCTCTGTTATTCATTATCTATATGGATCACATTATGAAGGAAAGTGGTATTAAACATGATATCAAAATTGGAGATGTTAATGTGAGCTCTTTGCTTTATGTGGACAATGTTATACTTCTATATAAATCTGCAACAAGTCTGCAAGATTCCCTGACTAAATTGAATAACTATTGTAATAGATATGGTATGAAGGTCAGCAATAAAAAGACAAAGACAATGAAAATAGGCAGAAGCATTGAAAATGTCAACTGCATTGTGAACGGAGAACCTGCGAAACATGTAAAACATTTCAGCTACTTAGGCACGATTTTTAGTGAAGATGGTAAATTAAATATGGAAATAGACAACAGAATCAACAAAGCTGGTATGGTAGGAAGTTAATTGAATAAATTCATATAGAATATGAGAGAAATTAGTCGAAACACTAAATTAGCTGTATACAAGACAGTGTTCGAACCAATTTTAACTTATGGATATGAGAGCTGGGTCAGAAGTAAATCACTTGACCAAAAGAATAGAGACTGCGGATATGAGAGTCCTGAGAAAGATTAGAGACGTGAACAGATGGCATCAATGGCAATATCATATTAAAAACGAGGATATTAGGAAAGAACTTGATATTGTCAGCATCTGGGAATGTGTTAGCAGAGCTAATCTCAGGTGGTATTGTATAACGTGTCAGTTTTTCCTTTCTTGGTTATATATCCTGTCGATGCTGCACCTTTGTAATGTTTTGTGTTTCCTTATTTATATATCCAAGGGATGCTGCGATATCATAATATATTGTAGTTTCTTTCTTTTACATTCATTCAGGTTATACTGCGGCAATGTAATATTCTCGGCACTTATTTTATAGGTTCCCCTTTTAATACTCTAGATCCTACCTTCTGTATTCTATACTCCTTCTACCCGAGAGCAATGGAAATATTTATTTAGATTTATGACTGCGCCATCCATGCCTCGATATGATGCAAGAAATATAGTAATTCTAGTAGGTTATCACATCTTTCTGAACAAAATCTCTTTATCGTCCCCAAGTTATCAATTTGCTTTGCAGGAAGTCCCCAAGTTATCAAAAACTTTGCAGTCCTGGCCCTTTTCTCACTTACTATTTATATCAACATTTCCTGCTTAGATTCGATTTTTATTTAAGATCAATGCATTGCAATTAAAAATAAGATCAGGCAAAAACTTCATTTAAAATGCAACATAGGATTTAATAGTCAACAAACAGTCATATTTTACGCTATAAGACTGAGGGTGATCCTCTGTAATTCTCAAAAAAAAAAAAACTCTGAAAACAATCTTGCATATATCTCTACTTCAATTAATACAAGGCACACATCATGTTATCTATCTAGCTTAAAGAATTATCATTAACAAATTTCTTAATACCTACATATATCTCTCTTCAATTAATATAAAGCACACATGTTATCTCTCTAGCTTAAAGAAATATCATTAACAAACATCTTAATACTTGAATAATCGGCGTTAAGGACATGTTATGATTAATATAACATATTGTAAACTTAGTTAAGAAAATTCATACAAGATTATATACAGGCGTTAGATAAAAATCATAACCCAAAATATTTCCTAGGAATTAGCTATACTCATTCTCAGATGCAATCATCAAAGCTATACTCATTCTTAGATGCAATCATCAAAATCCAGACAGAACAAGTCTCTAAAAGTTATTCTGGCTATTAATATCCCTCTTACATGCATTTTTCCAGCTCTACAACTTATTCTTATAGCGTCACACAGTCTAAATAAAACAACATTTTAACTCACACGGGCTGTCTTCTGTTGGGTTAAACATAGAAAGTCGCTCCCCAATTCCATTGGCTGTGACTTCCTATGTTTCCTTTTCTTCGTCTCGGGTTTTGGATTTCTCCTCCTCCAGGTCCTTGGGATACTGGCCATTCATCAAGTTGGCTTGTGGGATGTGGGTGACGATTCATCGGCACGTTAATACACTAGCGAAGGGTCGCGAATTGTCAGGGCCTTCACAGACTTAGATAAGCGGAACGACTCACAGACAAGTTCGGCTGCTCCTCAGCTGTTTCGTCCCCTGGCCATCTACACTTCTCGGCTAAATGACGGCGCGTGACATGGCTTCTCTCCTTGACACGTCAGGACATCACTCTAAGTCTTTCTATCACATTGTCTCCTCGTATGCTCATTTCTTCTCTGTGCAAAAAAAACTCCCACTGTCTCTGGAAGTCCCATCTTATATTCGATCAGTTCCGAGACCCTGGGTTCAGTTTTCTAAACCCCATGAACTCCTTGCATGCACTTACGCGAACCCCTTATGTTGTCATATGACTCCTAGTTTCTGGAACCTTTGACAAGGCCTTTCTTCTCCGTCTTCGTGTTCTAATCTCATTAAGTCAGCCAGCAGAACATCCATTTGAAATCTTGCTGCCCCCTTTTTGCATTGACCTTGAGGTCACTTAGAGTTGAAGTTGTAAACAAAATTTCAAACGGCGTTCCGACTGTAGAGCGTTTCCCTTAGCCTTGAAAGTTTTACATCTTTTGTTCAAAGAGATAGCTAATTCCTGTTGGCCTGTACACATGTTACATACAATACTAAATGTTAAGAGAAAAGACTATTTACAGGTGTTTTGGGTTCTGCCTAACTGTAAAAACTTGATGCGTTCGTTATACAAAATTTATTCTTGTTGCATCGAATTTTTACATTATGGTCACTTAAACAGAATGGATGAGGAAAATTAGCAAAACAAGCGTTCTCTGCCAGGTTGGAAGGAAAACAACCTAGAGGAAGACCAAGATATAGGTGGATTGATATGGTACAATGTGCCTTAGACGATAGAAATATAAGATCTGATAATGTTGGAGTCTTGACAATTAACAGACTGATTTGGAGGAAAATTGTAGATAGGAAGTTAGTAATGATGTAAATTTTTCATGTAGTACTATCATATCCTGTACACCCCCTTGAGGGTACATGGCAGTAATTTGATGATGAGATGTGAAACTCAGAATCCTGATTACGAAAACATTTCTGCCATAGTTCCATTTTAGTGCAAATTACTTTTACTTAATCTTGAACAATAAAGATGATTATAACACTGTTTCCTTGCAAAGCAAAGTTGAAATCATTCAAAATACTGGAGAAAAAATAAAAAAATAAAAGATGCTTTCCAATGCTCCTTTGTGTTCTTAACATGGAAATGACACATTAATTTGTGGACTTTCATTACTCGTCATTGAAAGATTCAAAACACAAAACACAAGACTAGAGTGTGGTTTTCTTCATCTCCTATCCAAGAAAATTCCAGTTTTAAAAAATCGGTGTTATATTTTCTTTTCTACTTTTTTGTTATTTTCAGTTTCCATTTTGTTCATTGTTCTTATGTGAAGAATTTCTTCATAGTACTCATTTTCACTAATAGGACTCTTTTGCATCACGTACATTTTATCTTCACTATAGTTGTCACATTTCTCTATTAACGTTTTCACAAGCTTCACTAGATTTGCATTCCAAAGTACATCCAGAGTTTCATATAATTAATAGATAAAAATGAACTAAGTTTTCTTTTTATTAAGTTATTACAGTGACTATATGCAGAAATTCATTCTTCTCAAAAATCAGAGGAAACCATTCCAGATTACACGTGGGTAGAAGACAGACAGAGCATTTCTCAGCATACACTGACTACATAGTGGTTCATTTCACATATCACTACACAACTGCATGTTGAGACATATATAGTGTGTGATAAAATAGTATGCATAGTCATCAGCATCATCATGCGTATCAAGGATTTAGGCCTAGCATGGCCTGTTCTAGCCTTAGAAGTCATCGTTGAATCGTTTAAGAGGACGTCCTGGTTTTCTTTTTCCTAATGGCCTGTACTTTAAGGCTTGTTTTGGTAATCTTTCTGTTTTCATTCTTTGAATGTGTTCCATCCATTTATGTTTATATTTTTTAATTTTTTCTATTACTGGTTCTTGGTTTAATTCTTTCATAATATCTTCGCTTTTTTAGTGATCAAATAGGGTATACTTTGCAGTTTTTCTCATAAACTTCATTTCTGCTGTTATTAATCTTTGTTTGTCTTTTTGTTTTATTGTCCAGATTTCACTTCCATACATTAAGACTGGTAGGGCTAATGTATTGTATACTTTTAGTCTGGTTTGTTTTTGAACTAGGTTTGGTTTAAATATAGAGTTAATTACTCCTGTTATTTTTAAATATTTTGCAATTTTTACGTTTATATCTTTTACATTTTCATATGTGATTATACATCCTAGATAGTTAAATGAATTCACCTATTCTAAGATCTTGTTATCTATTACTATTTTAGTTCTTGCTGGATCTTGTCCTTTAAAGGCCATAGCTTTTGATTTTTCTGTTGATATTATTATACCATAATCTTTGGCTATCTCATTTAGATCTAAAATAGCTTTCTGTAAGTTATCTTCAGAATTTGTAATTGTTATTTGGTTGTCGGCAAAAAGGAGAGTGTTTAAGTTCACTGTAAGAGAAAGTTTAATTCCTTGATGTAAATTTTTATTCCATTTTATTATTATTTCATTTAAGTAAATATTAAAAAGAGTTGCTGAGAGGGGACATCCCTGTCGGACCCTTGGTTTATCTCTCTCGCATATGATAGCTCATGATTTAATCTTATTTGCATTTGATTATTTTCATATATACTTGTGATAGCTTTTAGGATATTATTTGGTATTCGTTTTTCCTTTAAAATGTTAAATAATGTTTCTTTTAACTTTGTCAAATGCTTTTTCAAAGTCAATAAATGCAATATGTGTTTCTAAATTGTATTCTCTTCTTTTCTCTATTATTAATTTTAAGCAAAAGGCCGGGTCTATACATGATCGTCCTTTTCTAAATCCATTCTGTACTTCTAAAATAAAGTTTTCGGAATATTTCATTAGTTTGCTATTTAAGATTCTGCTATATATTTTGTAACAGGAATTTAGTATACTATAGTTTTTAGGGTCATCTTTATTACCTTTTTTAAAGAAAGGAATCACAATTGCATTTTTCCATTCTATTGGGGGAGGGGGGGGGATACTAGTCAATTAAATTTTATTTAAAAATAATAAGAGTCTGTCTTTGAATCTTGTTCCTGTGTATTTATATAGTTCTGAACCTAGCTTATCTTCTCCAGGTGATTTTCCGTTTCTTGTTTCTTTCGGGTTGATTTCTAAGTATGCATATTATCATATTAAAATTACAGGAATTATGTAAAAAAAAACATTTTTAATATTTTATATTCTTAACTGTAACTGAAAATTTACAAACTATGATTAAAAAAAATTATTTATTAATAAAATTCTCTAGTGAAAATTCTCTTTCTTGAGAAAGGTCATTCTAAGGGACTTACTGTATCACTCCACCTTGATCTGTGTCTTTTTTTCCTGCCATCTTGGCAGGGAATGTTTGTTTTCTTATCTTTTTCCTCCCATTCTGCCTAAGTGACTAACCATTTTAGATTAGCTGTTACACATATTCCTGAACATGTGTAAGAGCTAACAAACTTTCTTCCTATCATACCCTAATTTTTTAACATAGTTATGCCATTGATACCACCTATTCACTCTTCTAATGCTTTTCTAGAAGTCTCATATCTTGTTGTAGATCAATTATTTTACTAGAACAAGATATGAGAAATATATACAACTCTCAGATCTGTATGTTAAAAAGGGTTTGAACAAAGTCTTATATAGGCTACTGTGTTGATTCTATATAAATTTACCTACTTGAACTCCTACGATACCAACTTTGTGGATTGTCTATTTCCATATGCAGTTTGCCATCTTCACTAAAAATTGTGCCTTAAATAGCTGAAATGTTTTATGTGTTTTATAGATTCTCCATTCACTTAATGCAGTTAATGTTTACAGTTCATGCCTATTTTCATAGTCTTTATCTTATTATTGCTGCTTTTCAGATCATATTTATTAGCTGTTATTCAATTTAGTTGGTGAATCCTGAAGACTTCTAATGGATTTTTCAATAATACACTATTTGCATAAAGTAAAGAGCACAGCTGAATTATATCCAATTTTGGTATCAGGTTTAATGTCACTCACTTTTCTGCATAATGATGATGATTATGAGGGGAGATAATGTGTACCCCTTGTCTCACACTTGATTTAGTCATCGAACCATCTTCTTCTGACTCCTTCAATTATTCTAACAGACTTAAGCTCAAATATAGACTTTGCTTGATACAATGCATTTTCTGTCAATTAAATCACCAATTTATATCACATATGATTTGAACAACTTTTCTTTTGGTACCTTGTCATTTCCTTTTCTAGATATACAAAAATCAAATACACATCCTTGTTACTTTTTGATGGCTTCTCAACTATTTGTAATAAATTGAGAAAATCTGATCCTGAACCTCTATTTGGCCTTCTAAAAGTTTAGAAGGCCAAGTTTAGAGTGAAGTAAGATCTTTCTTGAAGGTAATAAGGCAGGCCTGAGTTTTTATGGCATTGAAATTTACTATGTTGTCTTCATCCCATTTGAAGATGTTGAGGAGATCAGTATTTTTTAAGTCATTGGTTATGGAAGATTTCAAGGCTTCTATCATTTGAGTACTACAGTGTTCCTCGAATGAGGAAGGGAATGAAGGAAAACTATGAACTTTGAAGTCAGAGAGTCATGTAAAGGAAGAAGAGTGTGGGTGAGAGTATAGAATCCTGGTGTATTCCAACATTGATAGAGAAATCTGATGAGAGGAAGCCATCAACCATGACACACAATGAATGACCATAAGGAAACTGCAAACCAAATAAATGGGAAAACAAACGTTGAGGAAATTAATTATACTGTCAAATATTGCCGAACATCATTACAAACATGGCTATGGAATTATATGGCATGCCAGCTTGTGTATTATAAGAATGTGCAAGGGAGTTACCAATTCCTTTGAACCAAGTGTTTAATTTAAGCCTCAGCAATGGGAAGATGACAGTGGAGTGAAAAGAAGAGGAAAGAGTGACACTACATAAAGGAAGTTCCAAAAAGAAGAAGCACATTATAGGTCAATCAATATCTCAGGAAGGTATTGAAGAAATTCATAAAAAGAGATAATTCACTTGGGAGTGTTGGTGGATAGGGAGATGAAGTTTAGGGGGCACGTTGCAAAAGTAGCTAAATCAGCTCATCAACTCACTTGGCTGTTGAAAAATACCTTGATGAGCAAAGACAAGCAAGTTATTGTACCTCTGTACCGAGCCTTGATAAGACCTCATCTCGACTACTGTGCCCAGATTTGGTCACCTAGGTTCCTTCTTGATGGGGAGGAGGTGGAGAGGATCCAGAGGCAAGTGACTAAGATGATAGTGGGTCTATGGAATGAACCATATGAGAACAGGTTGAAGATTTGTGGGTTGCAGAAATTGGTTGATAGGTGGAAGAGGGAAGTATGATTGAGACATTCAAATTGCTAAAAGGTTTCTATAGGATTAATTCAGAGGATATTTTTGAGATCAGGACTGGTGGTGGGAAAACTAGGGGACACCTATGGAAGCTGGGCAAGAGTGTGGTTAGCATGGATGTTAGAGCTGGATTCTTTACTTTTGGAGTGGTAAATGAGTGGAATAAGCTGCCAGAGTCTGTTGTGGGTGCTATGACGGTGAGTGAGTTCCTGTGAGAATGTCGTATAGTTGTGTGGACATGATGTTTAGGGCCTCCCTCGATGAGTCTAGGGACTCCCTGGAGTTGCCCGTAATAATAATAATAATATGATACTTTGTAAGGAGCAACATGGTTTTGTGAAGGAATGCTGGACTTGGAGCAAATATGAATGAATATGATGATTTGGATTAGTAGGCAGCTAATGGATAGATATCAAAGAGTGGTTTATGGAGGAGTTGAGCCAAGGAGAAGACAGGTGACCAATAGTATACCACAGTGATATAGACATGATTTAACAAGAAATATTCAGTTGCATGTTGATGATGCAAAACTAGGAAAAGTGACAGTAAATGAAGGTGATCAAATGAAGATCCTACATGATGACTTAAATAAATGAAGTAAATGGCTGCCAGTCTAAGTGTAAGGTGATGCACTCTGGAAAGGAGAGATCATAAGCTGTGTACTATATTGATGGAACTGAAATGCAGAGGGAATTGGGGATGATTGTGGACAGGGAATTGAAGCTTAGATTAAAGCTTAGAAAATGATGATTAAAGGCATATGGATGAGGAGCAATGAATGTTTTGCTGGTGTATTTAAACCATTAAAGGGTGCCTTTGAGGGTTGAAGAAATATGTATATGCAAGATAGATTGCATCTCAATCAGATTGGAATTGTTCAGTGAAAGAGTGAATGTGAATTGTGGGAAAAAAGGAAGAGGAATTTGGTTTAAGATTCAAGGATTGGCCCAGTTTTCATTTGTACACTAATTTGTATACACCATGTCTGGATTAAGCAGCAGAAATTGAGTGTAATGATAGAGGAGTGAGAATGATAACTTGCAAGACTAGTTTTATCAAACAAGAAAACTGTTAACTGTGGAAATAAGAAGGGAAATTTGGTTCTAGATTCAAGTCATCTGCAATCAGTCGGCATATATACATTTGCCAACATCATGTGTATATGCTAATACCAGAAGCATAAGGAATAAAGGCAAGGAGTTCTTAACATTGACAGATGAAGTGAAATTATCTCACACATGCCAAAGATTATAGGCATTAGTGAAACCTGGTTGAAAGAAAGCAATACTATCACAGGAACAGAATGTGATGAGTTCATTTTACTGATGGACAAAGGCAAAGGAATACTACTAATGATTGCATAAGAATTAAATCCAATGAAAACAAAAATCTCCAATGGAGGTTGTAGTGGTATAAGTAATGCAGTAAATGTGTTCGAGGCTGTTTGGTGTGAGAAAGAGGTTAACAGCACAATATATGAAATATATTGTTGAGTATTGCTACAAACCAGGATCATCTAAAGAGGACTGTGAACTGCACAGACAACTAAATCATATGGTATACAAGGTGGTTATCATTTTGGTGAGTTTCACTATGGGAATATAGACTGGAGGTAGGAGAAAACATGCAAAAATTAATTTATAGAATTACTCTGGAATAACTACCTTAAGCAGCATATGATGGAAGAGACTTTCAGTACAAGAACATTGGATCTGATAAAAGCATCTGATAAATATCTGTCTATAAATGAGGTGATCATTTTGATAGGTAACAAAGCATGTAAGAGCCTTGACCAAGAAGAAACACATGGAATTATTATTCGGGTATCTTCGTGGAGCCAGAATTCTCATTGCAGGAGACCTATTATTCATGTATTCACCGTTATTAAGGCGAAATCAGAAATCAGATATGAAAATAAGTTAGCCGAACAGGCCAAAGCACATATGAAAGAATATTATCACTATATATCAAGTAAAATGAAAGAAAGACCATGAAAGAATAATAACTTGAGTGAACGTGAACGTGAATGGTAAAGAGATGTCATATACATAAAGATATAGCTATAGCTGAGTTGTTAATTGATTACTTTAATAATGTATACATTCCTGGCAGACCCATAACTTTCTGAATAATGGATGAATGAATAGAGGTGTCATAAGGCATTTAAAAGGATGGTTAAGAATAAAATCGAAAGGTGAGAGACAACACTAGGATCCTCTATAGAGGAGAGCATGATCTCTTAAAGGTAGGTCTGGCATTAGCACACATGTTCTATAAGGAGAATGGATATACCACAATATGTCTGGACTTTCACCAAGACATATGACAGGATTTCAAATTGAAGGCTATTATTCAAATCCAAAGGATCACAAAATAAACTTGTATCATGGATTGGATAGTGGTTGACCGATAAGTGTCAGAAAGTGATGTATGCTGCTGCTGAGTCTATGGGGAAAAAAGTAACAGTGGCAAACTATAGGGTTATTTACTTATATTGATATTGTTTCACAAGTATATTAATGATCTTGTGGTAAGTCTCGAGTGTGATATTCAGTTATTTGCTGATGATAAGTTAGGAAGAGTAAAATAAATGTAATATAGAATTGCTGCAAACTGATTTCAATAGATTAGTTATAATCTATATAAATTGGATAGACATTCAATAAATATCTATCCAACTGGAATATCTTCCTAGTTGGAAGAAATGCCAACTAGATCTACTAGGTGGAAGATACCTTCATTATCCAGTGAAATACCACTATTCTGTTTATTGGAGGCCTGAAGTATTGATTTAACTGAAAATATAATGTGATCTACTGTCAACAGATTTAATTATTTGTTATTTTGGGGATGGATGATGATGATCAGAGGAGTGCCAAGCTGATGTGGAAAGAGAAAGAACCATCAATTTCTCACTGGAGGTAAACATCTAGAAAGGATAATGTTCTGAGTGATTCCTTCAAGTTCTCCACATTACAAATTATGTAGGTCACCTGCTAGCTTTGATCCTTCAGTGAATGCAGCTTAAAGCCTACCTAAAGAATTGCTCATTCCCTTCTTTTGTTACCTTTATTTTTGGGAACAGATTTCTACATTTTCTCCTAAGAACTACATCTTTCAAAAAAAACATCAATAGGAATCTATTGATGTGCTGTAAGCTATTTAGTTGTAAAACAACTAAATTATGCGCAGATTTGGTTGGCTCATGATTATAGTAATGACTGACTTATGAGCCATGTAATAAGCAGAAATCCAGCAGATGTTTGACATTATTATTAGCCCTTAATTTCTCAGGGCTTAACAAATTCTGTAAGTTTATTTATTCATTTACTACTCTACTAAACAGGTCTCTTAATTTTTCTTCCCTTTATTCTGCTTCCCTTTTTTAAATGATGAAAGCATTGTCCAATTTCTCACTGTAATATCTGTTCACGTTACTCTACTGAAACTGCATCATATTCTAAAGAAGTTCATCCTCTCATTTCCCCGATGACTGAAGAAATCATCTCATATTTATTGTTTAGGATTCATAAAAGTTTATAAAGTTTTGAAATCTCATTAAACAGCCAAATTGAAAGTACTATTACACTTTCTTAATATATATATGTTACATTGTACTAGTCCTTTTACCTTACTTATGTTTGAATCACAATACCAAAAGTTTCCAGTTAATTATTCCTTCACCAGTCTCTTCCATTATATCATATTCAAATTTATCTTTGCCTGTATAAAATGATCTACTATTTCATTTAATAATTATGGAAGATCATTCTCCCATAATCATTTTTTCTGTACCTACTCAATGAAAGAACCTCTAATATTTCTTTTCACTTACTTTACTACTTTCTAAGCTCATATCCTCATTTTTCCTTTCCTTTCTCATTATTGCACCTTTCTTTATTTAAAAAAAAAAAAAAAAAAAAAAAAAAAAAAAAAAAATCCCCCCACCCCTTAGGGTTTCCTTAAATTTATCTTAAATATGACTGATAGTAATAATGTGTCGTTTACTCCATGCTTTAGAGAAAAACACGGACTGAGGACACCTCAGGTCTCTGATAAATATGGTAGTGGTAAATGAAAACCATTCAACAGGTGAAGAATTTTGTTTGTATTTCTTCAGCTAGGAATGGCATCTCCTCTAGAAGCTATTTTGTGGATATATATAGGATGCACCCAATGAATTGTAAACTACTCTGAGTTTTTTTTTTCATGACCTTATAGAATATAAGTAGAAAAAATAAGTAAAATAAAGTTTTATTTGGCAATTTACTTACATCAAAGTGCTGATGCAATTTAAATAAACTTACTTGATGTTTTCATGAAAGCCACCAAAGACTATTAGCTGCTTCTGGCATGCTACTAATCGATGTCCACTTCTTGGGGATGGACCACCTGTTGCTTTAACCTCTTCCCATCGACGTTCACTCAAGTGAAATACCCATAAATCTTTATAATGATAAAACTGAGATCTTGTGGGACTTGCAAACTCTCCTCCAAAAATCCATAGCTCCCCTCCTCTTTGAGAAACTGTTACTGACTATTTGAATAGTTCAAGATACAAATGCAGAGTCAGATGGTATATCAACTGTTTTTGCTTAATAATAAAAATAATAAAGAAAATGATTATGAATAATTTTCACTATTTTAATCACTTCTGCCCATGAAAGTCTGTAAACCTACTGCACATTAGTATTATAAGGTGCTGATAAGGGTTAGGTAATCTGGTAACCTGCTTTCTAGAGACCATGGAATTTTTTTTCCAAGCCATTTCAGGCCTCTAATAAGTAGGGGAGTAGCCTCACATTAAGCAACAAAAATCATCTACCAGCTAAAGACCCACAAACATCTATGCTACTGTGGGATGGAAACTATTGCTGTTGGCAAGAATGCTATCCACTTGCCAATCAGACCAGTTAACCATATATCTGTGATTTAGATCACAGATATATGGTTATTTTTTCTGATTTTTTCTGAGTGATGAGTGAATGAGTTCTGGAAGTCAAAGAACACTTGAGACGTTTAGTGGGAAGAAAGCACTTTTATCCCTTAGTGACACAATAACTTTGACATGTTGTCCATGACTGCTTCTCTTCTCCTTGCTGCTGGAAATGTCATATGCCCCGTCTCAAAGAGTTTTTATTATACCAATGTTTTGTGATAGATGGTGGTCGGACTTTGCACATTGGTTTTCTATAGAATGAAAACAGCTATTTCTTTTGTTTGGGGATCTCCAGGAGAAAGTCAGGGATATGTCGTTGTTTTTTAATTCAACAGTGAACTTAATATGAGGATGAATGCTGTTAAGATAAACAACGAAGTTGTGCAGTTGGTTTGGAGAGCTAGCCCATGTGGTGAACACATCTCCATCTAATATTCCCAAGGATGACACCAATATGCTAATGTGGAAAATTGCTGACACCAAGAAACATCTTGTATCTAGACATTATCTAATTCCAAGAATTTATGGAGCACCTAACAGACACTAGTAAGACATACTACAGTGGTTCATAGTTGACCCCAGATATTCACTCACCTCTCTCATCTGTCTCTTTCTACTCTTCTCTCTAAATATCTCACACAGCTTACAGATACTAGGTAAGAGACACCTACGTAACAAAAAAACAACACTTTATTTGAAAAAAAAAAAAGAAGGATTGAAGAATGATAGCACATTTTTTGATATATGAAGTGAGTCTGGTGAACATTAATGAACAGATTTATATAAGAGGGATGGCTTGCACTTGAATATGTTTAGTAACAAGGATCTGAATAAATTATTTATTGGTATGAGACCTAATACAGAGAGCTAGGGGGAAACTAGATTATGATAGGAGTAATGGTGAGGATCTGTATGTAAGCGCAACCAAGTGATGCAAGTATATTATGAGTGATTATGATGAAAAGATGATTGGGTGCTCATCTGGTTTGGACTTATTAGGTGTGAAGCAAGGATGTCTGTTTTAACAGGAATATGAAAGTTATCTAACTGGGTCATGCACGCTACAGAAAGGAGTATACAAAAAAGCATGGAGGTAACTTATTAGATGGTAACAAATATAAGGAGTATCAGGAACAAAGAAGCTGAGTTTCTTGCCTCAGTGAATATGTCATGGCTTCAGCTTATTGACATTAGTCAGACCTGGCTCTCAGAAGCAGAAGTACTAACTGTTAATAAATGTAAAGGATACAGCATTTTTAAGAAAGATAGACAAGACAGGAGAGGAGGGGGATGTAAAGCTAACGATATCAGAAGATTTGAATCCAGTTAGGGTATGACTGCAATATTAGTAAGTTTTCCATGTAGCTGCGAGTTTGTAAGTACTACACGATGTGAGGTAGAGTCGAATGTGATCAAATATATAGATTATTTAAAAAATAGTATGAGCCACATGATGGTATCAAAGGAACATGCAATGTGAGTGAGATGCAGTAATTGATTAAAAAAAAAAATAAATAAATAAATTCTAGGTTCTTACATCCAATGAAACCTCCACATATGACCATATAGAAACCAGAAGTTTATAAAATTCATTATTCTTGTGGTATTTGCTATGCTGGCCAGATAGGATGTTCTAGAGGCATGCCAAAATATGAAAAGGCTGTTGAGAAGTAAAGGAAGTGCAGATCAGGATTAGCCTTTCACATAATAAATACGAGCCACCAAGCAAAAAAACAGACATGTCATATACTAATTATAATCGTTTTATAAGAAAATTTAAAGAATCCAAAGAAATGCACTGTATCCACATACACTGTAACAAAATCCAAGTTTTGTCTGCATTAATCAAAAAACTAACACCCACAGATCTGGTATATGACATGCTTTATGACACAGAATGTGACAGCAACAACTAGCTTTGTTTGAACATTTATACATTATTTAAGTCATTATATATAACAAACTGTTGATGTTCATGAAAAATCTGTTGTGTATTTATTCTTTCTAGTCTTTTTATACAGGTCTTATACTCTCCTGAAGGTGTAAGTCCAATGACTTAAAACTTATCAGATTTTATTGTTAGTTTAATAAAATTAATTCTTGTTAACAGATGTGGTCTCCATGCCAGAAGTCAAATGAAAACATACAGTGCTCAGATGTCCCAAGTTTCACAATCATCTTCAACACCAGTGCATTAAACACTATCTCCATTTATCCTTCAATGGGGATAAGGAGTACTCATTCAACAAAACTAAAATGAAGTCTTGCCTTTTCTCTTTTGCTAGGGAAAGCTTACTTACCCTCAGCATCAGTAAAACAAAAATCATCATATAGGATCAGATCTCTCCTTGGACAGATATTTATCTGCCTCTCCTGACAAACACATCACATCAATGGCTTCCTCAGCATCTAAAAAATTAGGTATTTTCTTCCACTCAAAATGCTATTTTCAACCACCCAGCAACTAACTATACAAATTCCAAATCCTCACATCCCTAGATACTTTTATTTTTTAAGTAAACATAGGTTTTTGTGGTTAAGCAGTTCTGTAGGAAATTTTCAGTATTGAGACCACATTGTAGCATAAGGAGTTTATTAAAAATAAACAATTAAAAACCCGACAAGCTTCATGCATCGTAAGACTTACATCATCAGGGGTAATGGTACATAAAGGTTTTACACAACAAAAGCCTATTAATGATTAATTACTCATATTAGATTTTTTTATAACTTCACAACTTAAATAATCGATAAACCAGAGTACAAATGATAAATTCATTACTGCATGCATGTTGGAACATTGCTAGTTGTTGCTATTGCATTCTGCGATATCACATGTGCTATATCCTAGGTCTGTAGCAGTTAAATTTTTGATGAAAGCAGACCAATACTTGATGTAAAATTAAGCCTTGATTTTTATTGCATTGTGTAAGGATACTAAGCATTTGTGAGTCTTTAAATTTTCTTGTGAAACAGTTATTATCAATATATGACATTTTTAAATGGATAAGAATCCTATATTGTTATATAGCCAGTAAGTGAAACTCAAGATCGATAACTACAATCTATGAGTTTTAATGCCGAAAAACTATCGGCGAAGGCAATTCGAAGCAAAGTGAAGGTATGTAAGTTCTTTTCACTAAGCTTTGATATTTTCCAGGTCTATCTACTCACTGATTAGACCTCAAAAAAGGTTGAAACCAGTCTGGGTAGTGACCTTCCCTCATAATGTAATGACAGTATTACATCTCCTAGGAGCTGTGTTTTACATTATGAGAGAATATCAAGAATAGTGAGGGAGGTTGCTCCACCTTTGCTTCGAATTGCCTTCGCCGATAGTTTTTCGGCATTGAAACTCATAGATCGTAATTATCGATCTTGAGTTTCACTTACTGGCTATATAACAATATAGGATTCTTATCCATTTAATATCTATTCAATTGCCAGAAAACTAGCCTTTTGGCTTTTTATTTTAATTACAATATGACATTTTTGTTTGTTGCAGAGTACTTGATGGCCAGTAGTAGTTGTGTGGAATGCCAGGCCTGATTTAGGCTCTCTCCCAACCTTCCTGTCTGGCCTACATAGCAAATGACACAAGAGCAATGGATCTCACAGACACCTGTTTTTTTCATGGGGTGATGTGATGGTTTTGGTGCATGTAGGAATCTAGATATTTTTTGTAAAGGTAAAAAAGCTACTTTTATGTTGTACTCATGGAGCAATGCAGCCACTATGTTGTTGATGTTTTTGATGTAAGGCAGCATGATTGCATTCTTGAAATCTTGTTTAAGTAAGGGAATTGCAGGAGATGTGTTAAGAATTTTTCTGGTCTTCTTGGATTCAAAACCATTACGTGCAAGGTTCTGTGTCAGGTAGTGCACTTCTTCATTTCTTTTAATTGGTGTGCTAAATATATTGTATGCCTTGTCTCGTAAAGTTTTAATTATGGCTATCTTTTGCAATGGATAGTGGTGTGAAGCATCATTTAAAAATCTTCATGTTGTGGTAGGTTTTCTGTATAAGGAGAAGGATAACCTTTTTTTTCCTCTTTGTTTACTTTGACAAGGATATCAAGGAAAGGTAGTTCTTTGTGCTGTTCTAGTTCAATAGTGAATTTTATATTGGGATGCAAGTTGTTCAGATGATCTTTGAAAGCAATCAGCTCATCCAGATCATCTGAACAATTTACATCCCAATATAAAATTTACTATTGAATAGAACAGCACAAAGAATTATCTTTCCTTGATATCCTTGTTGTCTGTGCGGTTAGCTGAGTGGCGATGCACTTCGCAACCATATGCCTGGGGAAGGAGTGTCCTAGGTTCGATTCCCGTCGACGACGTGAGGAGTTTAAGGATCTTCCTCAGCCATAGCTAAGTTAGCCGGTCTTGGGCATGGACAGCAGGGTTTTTTCTGCCAGTTTATCTAGGGTTTTTCATTCCGCAAGCAGGCAAACCAGATCCGTGAACACACAGGCTACAGTCATAAAAATACAGTAAGGAAGGCAAAGGGAAACCACCTTGCGTCACTATCTCCCTAGTAATCAGCTGCAACCCTCTCAAAGAGAGGAAGTCACAGGATCAGATCAGATATCCTTGTTGAAGTAAACGAAGAGGGAAAAGGTTATCCTTCTCCGTATACAGAAAACCTACCACAACGGGAAGTTTTTTCAATGATGCTTCACACCACCATCCATTGCAAAGGATAGCCATAATTAAAACTTTACAAGACAGGGCAGACAATATATCTAGCACACCAATTAAAAGAAATGAAGAACTGCACTACATAACACAGAACCTTGCACGTGATGGTTCTGAACCCAAGACGATCAAAAACATTCTTAATACACCTCCTGCAACTCCCTTACTTAAACAAGATTTCAAGAACACAATCACACTGCCTTACATTAAAAACATCACAGACAAAGTGGCAGCATTGCTCCGCAAGTACAACATAAAAGTGGCTTTTTTACCTTTATAAAAATATCTAGATTCCTACATGTGCCAAGACTACCCCATGAAAAAAAACAATCATTGCCCTTTGTGGCATTTGTTATGTAGGCCAGACAAGAAGGTCGGGGAGAGAGAGAGATCTGCATGTCTGAACACGTAAAAGACATCGAAAAAAGAAGGGAGCATAAATCAGGCCTGGCATTCCACACAACTACCACTGACGATCAAGTATTTTGGCAACAAACAAAAATGTCATATACTGATAATAACTGTTTCACAAGTGCTGCTTAGGATCCCTACACAATGCAATAGAAATCAAGGCTTCATTTTACATCAAGTATAGTCTGCTTTCATCAAAAATTTAACTGCCATGGACCTAAGATATAGCATGCGTGATACCAAAGAACATGCTAGCAACAGCTAGCAAAGTTCCAATATGCATGCAGTAATGAATTTATCATTTGTATTCTCATTTATCAGTTATTTATCAATTATTTAACAGTTGTTAAATTAATAAAAAAACATCTAATATGTGTAATTAATCATTAACGGGGTTTTGTTGTGTAAAACTTTTATGTACCACTAAACCCTGATGATGCAAGTCTTATTACATACGAAACTTGTCAGGTTTTAATTATTTATTTTTAATAAACTCTTTATATTACAATGTGGTCTTAATACCGAAAACTACCTACAGAACTGCTTAACCACTGAAATCTACATGTACAACATTATAATTTATCCAAATTGCCTTTTTCTGAAAGGGATATGACAAAATTATTAAAATTTTAAAAGAGGTATGTGGGTACTGAAAGTTTGGGAAATGCTGATCTAAAAGAAGTAATATCATGAAATGTTAATATTTTACATACCTGGTGAGCACAACGAGGTGGAGGACTATTTGGACAGTGAATTAAGTGCCACTGGTTCTTCCTGATATTATAAATGTACAAATCATTGTACATAAAAGTCTAAAAATAATAGTAAAAATAAATGGTTATAAACATGTTATAAATATAAGAGAAAAAAAATCTATTATGCATTCCTAAAAACATTCATGGAAAACAGTCTGAGAGGAAGGTGAGTGATAGGTTAACATCAAAGGTCAGTACATCAAACTGATGATTCTCACTATAACTAATATGTAGATACAATAATTCATTATAGTGGGTAGTTAGCAATAGTGAATTTCCTTTACAATAGCACTATGTCTATGGGGCTTTGGTTGGTAGTTCCCAGTAGCTGTTTTAGTGAATGAGTTTTTTATAATGGTGTTCAATGCAGTGAGAGTTAGCTCTATGTGGTGGAGCAGAATCAAGAACTACGCCTTGGGGTAAGTCACCCCGTTGCCAGTCCCAAACCCAGATAAAGGAGGAGGATTAGGCAAATGACTAATCATCCTTCCCTGTAAAAATTCCCAGATTATGGAAACTTAGAACCCAAGTAAGCCAATAAATATACCAGGTGTGCTGGCCTGTAAGATTCCTAATTACCACTATTTAGTTGGCTAGAGGATAATGCATGAATGAAGTTTCAAGGGTCAAGCCTACAGGAACATCTGAAACAGATGAGGTCACCACTTTCACCAAAACACAAAAACAGTACAGTAATTCAAAATGAAATGGTAGAACTGTTTCAAAATGGAAAGACACAAGAAGTTATTAAGGAATTGGGAAAGTACAGAATAGATATTATAAGAACAAGTGAGCTGAAATGGACAGGCTTTGGTGGAGTGAGACTGTAGATGGATATCAAATACTGTATTCAGGATTGGATGAATGAAGATCATAAAAGAGGAGTGGCGCTTATATCACACTAAAGTTTGGAGACACGTAAAAGCTTAATAAATTGGAAGCCCAAAAGTAATTGAATAATAATATCTAGATTACATTCAAGATGCATTAAATTAACCATGATACAGGTTTATGCACAAACAAATTAGAAGGATCTCAAAGAGAAAGAGAACTATTATGATGAGTTATAGAGATGTATAGAACAAATGGCAATGCATGATATGATTATTCTTATCAGTGACATGATGCTAAAGTTGGTAAAAGGAATAATGATGATGAAAGAGCAAAACATAATGAAGCAGGTAGTCCAAGAAATGAGAATGGTGACCACCTACTGGTCGTTTATGTGAAATGAATAATCCTGAGAGTTTTATGTATAAAGATATACATAAAATGACATGGATATCACAGATGGAAAAACCTTAACCATTAAAAAAAATGAGAAATCAAAATGGAAAGATAAAATATGATATGTATAAATTAAAAATGAATGAAATAAAGAAAATTTTTTCTATTATGATAAAAAAATTGAGTTTCATAATTTGGAAAATAAGCTAGAAAGTAGAATGCCAGAAGACATGATTAAAGAGCAATGGAAAAAAATTTAAATTTTACATAATGAAGTTGCAAGAGGTTGGGTGCTAAAAAGGGAAAAAGAACAAAGACTGGTTATCTGACAAAACCTGGAAACCCATAGAAGAAAGGCATAAAGTTAAAATGCATTTGAAAATGCTAAATCTCGGAGAACTAAAGAAATTAATTTTGTCAATTATAGAGAGTAAGACAAGTCAGTTAAAAGAACTGCAAGACAAGAGCAGATAAAAGAAATTATATGGATATTTTGCCAAAAGAAGCACAAAAGACTGCAACATTATGGTGCACTGGAAAATGTATGAGAAGGAAAATATGTTCTGAAGAAAAGAAACAAGTAAATGCTTTTATTATAAAATAACTTACTTATAACTGTAGCAAAAAATTACATAAATTTTATTTAAAAACTCCAATATATTTCATCCAATGTTACATGGACTTCATCAGGAAGACATACTGTAAAACTCAATGTAGCTTGGAAATACCAAAGCGCTTTACATCGATTTTTACAGAGGTCAAGTCCCATGAGAATGCTACAAAAATAACCTTGTTTGTTTCTATGCATTTTATGTTAGATATTAATGTAAATAACCCTATGGGAATTGATTGTATTCACTGTTTTAACTAAAGTTTCTAGAATGTCAAAAACAAAGGCAATGCTTTGCCATCAGAACTTTGTATAATAACACAAGAAAGTTGTTTACGATTAAATGTGTGAGAAAGTTGTTTGCGAGCTCTGCGCGTGAACACCTTCAAAGTTAGTATCAAAGAGATTCGTTAGTTTCAGAGAAGTTTCTGCTGTCCGACAAGACAAAAGAGTGCATGGTGGAGAAGAAAGAAGGGGTCGGCCTTAACAAAAGGATCAAGGAGAACTGCCGATTTCTTCAGGGTTTACAACCCTTGGTGCAAGGTCCCGAGAAGGGGTAAATAAAAGGGAACTGAGCCAAACATCGAAAGGGGAGAGTCCAGGTCCGGTTGCCGAGAGGGGAGCCAAGATCCAGTTGCCAAGAGAGCAGAGGCGAAGTGCTGTTACCGAAGAGAGCCAGAGGAAAAATCAGGAGAACAGCCGATGTCAAGTGCCGGTTGGATGTCCTAGTGCTGCGGGAAGTCAACAGCTGCAGAACGATCTTCAAGCCTGAATGCCTGAGCTTTTGAGTACTGGGGAGATTACAGTCCAAGACCTGCTGCTATTCCGATGAAACACCCCCTGAAGCAAGACTCTCTGGACGGAAACCTAAAGCCTGAGATGAAAGAAAAACCATAGAGACCTTGATGCAGGACTCTGGAAGGTGTCGTGACAAAGAGCCTCTGTAAGTGTGTTTACATCCTTTTATGTACATTCTTTTTGTAATCTAGGAGATATGTCATAGATGGACTGATAAGAAATAGTAATAAGAAATATCTATAAGAGAGTCCTCTGATTTGTTGTTAACTGGAATGTAAATTGTAAGATAACTTGCCACCAGGGCTGGTTTTATCATTAGGCAATCCTAGGCAATCGCCTAGGGGCGCTAAGACTTCTGAGTGCCAGATTTTGCTACATAGTTCAGGGAAAAATTACAACCTTCGAAAAAAATTAGTAAAACCTTGATTAATAATAAAAAACTGAAATAAGTCAAGCCATCCTGGTACTCGCTGACAAAATATATATAGAGAGACAATGTATAGGGGCGCCTAAATTTTCTTCGCACTGGCCCTTCTTGCCATAGCTAGCTAATCTCTTTATGAGAAAATTAGTCTCGGCAATTTGATTTTTTTAAGCAGAGAAGTAACAGAGTAATTACATTGTATAGTCATTTAATATTGAAAAGGGAAAGTTTGTTTCTTTATACCAATATATAGGTAGAAAGAAAGTAACTTCCCTATGGCTTATTTAATGTACTTTACTTTGTTTTTATTGTAAATAAATGTGTTTTAATTATATGTCAATAGAGTGCTGCCTGATTGTTTATTTTACAATGCACTGTTCCTAAAAATAATCGGACTTGTGAGCGGAAAACAACTAAGGCATTAAAAGCGCAGTTTAAGTACTTAAGAACCAGGACTCTTTATGTTTATATAAACTTTGTTGAAGGAACTTACGCTAGTAAGAGAGAGAAATCTACTGGACGTTTTACTGAGTCTTGTGCCGATATAGAAATACTGGTGGCACAGTCTTTTCAAATAAATTTTCCAGTGTTCATAGGCATATGACTAGTAAATACAAAAGGTGGATAGACATAGTACGTAATAGAATAAGTAAGAAAGATTACGAGAGAAAAAGCGCACACTGCTAATAAAGAATAAAGAGACATCAGATATTACAATATAGGCAAATAACACAAGATATCACAATAGCACAGCAGACAGCCTTCGTTACAATACCATTACCAACATTCAAAAGATGCATAACAATAATGAGTAACAATTCATGCAGATATTAGCTAGTGTCTCAGTTGCAGCTAAAGTACATGATATCCCACTATCAGAGTTTAAAGGAAGAATTGTAAAAAGTTGCATAGATTTTAAAAAAAAAAAGTAATAATGATCACTTCCCATAACTTGGATATAGGCATGCAGGGACAGATTTGTCAGATTCCAACAATTGTAAAAAGTTGCATAGATTTAAAAAAAAAAAAAAGTTAATAATGATCACTTCCCATAACTTGGATATAAGCATGCAGGGCCAGATTTGTCAGATTCCAACAATCTAATATAGTCATGATGTTCTTCAATTTTAATCAATCCAGAATGGTGAGTCTGTCCAAAATAACAAAGATGGCATGAGCAGGGTACTTGATAGACACCTGGTAAGGAAAGAGGTGGTAATGCATCCTTTGTGAATGGAAGAAAGGAAGACATCTTCCAAAGTGGTTTGAAAGAAGTGTATAGATTGAATTTTCGAAAAATCCTTGCTATTTGTTCCAAGGTTCCTTTAAATCAAGGTATTAAAATTCTTTTCACATCAGATTGTAGTCTGGTGGAAGGACAATAATTATCAATAATTTTTTTTGAATGGTAGTTTTGTTGTATTCCTTACATATAAGATTGGTTTTAATTTTATTCAGTTAATCTAACAAAAGGGGATCAGAAGAGCACATCATGTGAGCTCTATGTATTCACAAAATTAGAATAATTTTTAACGTCGTTCAAAATGTTAGAATATTCCAATTTTTTCACGATTAGTTTTGAGGAGAGCATAGAAATACCATATATTTCAGTAGCTGTGGGACTGACTTGTGTGTGAGGAATTGTTTGCACATGGATTTTAGTTAATCATTCTAAACATGAGCCAAACTCATGTTTAGCAAATAAGGTGACGGGGGAGGAGCCCCCCCCTTTGAAGACTCGACACTCAGGGGCTAAGCTGAGTGTCAAGTCTTCAAAAGAGGGGGGGGGGCTCAGTCATCAGAATTCATGGGGAATGGTCTACCAGTCTGGAACACGGGGGCATAGCCCCCCCTAGTATATAAATATATATAAATGACATGATTAGAAGTTCAATAATGAAAGATCTCCTATAAAAAGATATTTAAATTTTACATTACAACTAATATCTAAACTTGCAATCTGTCATCACAATCTAAATCCCATAATCTGGATATAATGTTTGTAACTCTTCTTCTCACTCTTTTTCACATCTTCTCTATCCCCTTGGAACCTGGGAGACCAGATCCACACACAATAATTGAGGTGTGGTCTTATCAAGGCCTTATACAGAGACAAAATGACTTCCTTATCCTTACACATCAAGGATGACTTCAACATCCAATTATCCTCTGAGTTGTATTTGCAACTTTTACTATGTGACCTTTGAACTTCAAATTCCTATTCACCATTATGCCAAGATCCCTAGCCTGATCGGTTTCTTGTAGTATAACCCCACTAATATAATATGTTGCTGGAAATCTCATTACACTAATGTGCATGATTACACTTACTAACATTAAACTCGCAGTCATTTTCATTTGCTAAAATTTCCAGCCTATTCAAATCATTTTGTAAGTGCTATCAGTAGTATCCCTGATTGCCCTGCCTATCTTCACATCAACTGCAAACAATTACATATCTCCTGTTAGACCCTTCCTAATGTCATTAATGTACAGATTGAACAACAATGGCTCAAGGACTGGACTCTGAGGTACACAGAGGTACGTGACATTAAATATGGCAGATTCACACCCAACATATACAACTTTTTGACGTCCATCTGTCAACCATCCATGGTTGACAGATGGACATATAGAGTTTATATTCCAATCCCATATTCTCCAGTTTATGCCTTTCATGTGGTATCCTATCGAAAGCCTTAGCAAAATCCAACATTATCATCAATGGCGTCGCATGCCCATTTTAATTGGGTGTGCTGTCATGTTCTTTATGCAACCAATGTTACAAAATTCCCATCAATTTCAATGTATGATTGCATTTTTATCGATGTATGAAAGTTTTAAGAGTGTATAGCACATCAGTGCTCATCTTAATTGGTCCAATGCAATTAACTGTAGGATAACTTTGAATATTTTAATTTATCAATTAATTGTAACCAAATATGCACAGAGAGTGGAACAGAGTTTGTTTTGTTTTAAGATACTGTATATTAGAAAACAATAATGAAGGAGAATGCTATATTTGGTTGGTATATTTGAATTACTCAAAGGTGAAAAATTTGGAAGAGAAGGAAGACGAGGCTTACCTCTTTCGACTACAATACTGTTTCGCATTGTAAATATGTGCAAAAAAAGTTATAAATTTATCGAAAATTATATATTAAAAACTTCATCATCATCATCATACGTATCAAGGATTTAGGCCTAGTATGGCCTGTTCCGGCCTTAGAAGTCATCGTTGAATCGTTTAAGAGGACGTCCTGGTTTTCTTTTTCCTAATGGCTTGTATTTTAAGGCTTGTTTTGGTAATCTTTCTGTTTTCATTCTTTGAACATGTTCCATCCATCTATGTTTATATTTTTTAATCTTTTCAATTACTGGTTCTTGGTTTAATTCTTTCATAATATCTTCGTTTCTTTTGTGATCAAATAGGGTATACTTTGCAGTTTTTCTCATAAACTTCATTTCTGCTGTTGTTAATCTTTGTTTGTCTTTTTGTTTTATTGTCCAGATTTCGCTTCCATACATTAAGACCGGTAGTGCTAATGTATTGTATACTTTTAGCCTGGTTTGTTTTTGAACTAGGTTTGGTTTAAATATAGAGTTAATTACTCCTGTTATTTTTAAATATTTTGCAATTTTTATGTTTATATCTTTTTCATTTTCATAAGTGATCATACATCCTAGGTAGTTAAATGAATTCACCTGTTCTAAGATCTTGTTATCTAATACTATTTTAGTTCTTGCTAGATCTTGTCCTTTAAAGGCCATAGTTTTTGATTTTTCCGTTGATATTATCATACCATAATCTTTGGATATCTCATTTAGATTTAAAATAGCTTTCTGTAAGTTATCTTCAGAATTTGTAATTATTATTTGGTTGTCGGCAAAAAGGAGAGTGTTTAAGTTCACTGTAAGAGAAAGTTTAATTCCTTGATGTAAATTTTTACTCCATTTTATTATTATTTCATTTAAGTAGATATTAAAAAGAGTTGCTGAGAGGGGACATCCCTGTCGGACCCCTTGGTTTATCTCTCTTGTATATGATAGCTCATGATTTAATCTTATTTGTATTTGATTATTTTCATATATACTTGTGACAGCTTTTAGGATATTATTTGGTATTTGTCTTTCTTTTAATATGTTAAATAATATGTTTCTTTTAACTTTGTCAAATGCTTTTTCAAAGTCAATAAATGCAATATGTGTTTCTAAATTATATTCTCTTCTTTTCTCTATTATTAATTTTAGGCAGAAGGCTGGGTCTATACATGATCGTCCTTTTCTAAATCCATTTTGTACCTCTAGAATAAAGTTTTCGGAATATTTCATTAGTTTGTTATTTAAGATTCTGCTGTATATTTTGTAACATGAATTTAGTATACTGATACCTCTATAGTTTTTAGGGTCATCTCTATTACCTTTCTTAAAGATAGGAATTACAATTGCTTTTTTCATTCTATTGGGGAGATACCAGTTGAGTAAATTTTATTTAAAAATAATAAGAGTCTTCCTTTGAATCTTCCTTTGAATATTAAAAACTTGTCTATATTATATATAAAAACATGCCTACCACATCAGTTCACACTTCATGCATGCAAAACAGATGAAACTCAGAAAACAAAAACAACAGCTCATGACAAACGACAACATTCAATTGGATTGGTGGACACAATAACCAATCACAGCCTCTAGGTGCTATTGTCTCAGACCTCACCCTGCCTTTCCTTCTGAGCAGTTTAAAACTACTAGAACGCTAAGCATTTGACATCTTTTCAAAAGGCTCGAAGGTATATGCATTTTGAACGCACACACCCCAGCTATAAACGTGAGTGTGATGCGATGTTTACGCATCGAAAAATGTCCTCTTCATGAAGCATTAGTATATTGTGTTTACTTTTAGGAATCATGCGAAGTCTGGAAACAATTAGAAGAGTCTTTAACAGGAATAAATGCAAAAATATAATATCAGTGATATTGGTATTCAGTGGATGAGCACCGCACACCTGGAATATTCGTCCCTGATTATCATAGTGAATTCATCCCCTTTATCCAATTTGGCTGTAACACATTGCTATAAAATAACATGACCTTCCTTTAGTAAATCCACTATCATACATTCTTGTGGTATCATTCCTCAGCTGAGACTCAAGTTATAAAAACATGTGAAAAGCCTAGCCAATTTGGTTGAACATTCCTTTAGCAAACATGCCGATATTCCATCTGTCCCTATTCACAAATTCTTATCCAGGTTATGCAACTGTTCTTCAACCTCATTTTTATGCATTGCTAATTCTTTATCCAATGTAGCAGTAGCACTGTGCACCATGTTACACACATCTAGTTGACATATCTTAGCAAACTGAGCATTCATTAATTGAAATATTTCATCAGCTTATGACACTAGAGTACCATCTGCATTCAATAAAGTAATTCTTCCACATTCTTCTTTCTTTTGCTCGCTTCATAATGATAAAATTCTTTATCCTTTAGCTTGCATAGCCAATTTCTTTTCACACTACGATTTAGCTTTCCACTCAATATTATTATATTATTATATATAAGGTGCCTCAATGGAGTCAAAAGACTCTCGCGGGAGATCCAGCATCAACATACTAACCGCTATTCACACAATACCTGTCATACTTCCCCTTAAACTCATTCACTGATGAAGCATTCACAACCACCTCTGGCAATGCATTCCACCCATTTACAACCCTCCAAGCAAAAAATCTAGTTCAAACACCCTTGTAAACCACATTCTTACACAATTTCCATGGATGACCCCTCGTTTGCTCCCTTCCTGCACTGGTCTTAAAAAAGTTATCAGTATCAATCCTATAAAACCCTTTTAATAATTTATATGCCTCTATCTTATCCCCCTCTCCTACATCTATCAACTAGTTTTTCAAGCCCCCAGACCTTCAATCTATCTTCATAGAGACATCCCACAGGCCTGCAACAATTTTCGTAACCCGCCTCTGAATCCTCTCCACCATTTCTATATCACCAAGAAATCCAGGTGACCAGATCTGTGCACAATTGTCCAAATGAGGTCTTATTAATGCCTTATAAAGTGGGATAACCACATCCTTATCCCTGCTTGTCAATGTGTTCTTCAATAACCATGTAATCTGATGTGAAGTTTTAGCAACCTTTGCAATATGCCCTCGAAACTTAAGTTCTCTGTCCACAATAACTCCCAAGTCTCATCAACTTCTTGCAGTTCAGTTCCATTAATATAGTAACGTTTTGCATCATCAGCAAACAAGTGGATATCTCCTTTCAAAGTATTCCCAATATCATTGATGTACAAATTAAATAATAGAGGACCAAGCACTGAGCCCTGAGGTACACCACTAGTCACCTGCCTTCTACTGGACTCTGCTCCACCATAAACCACTTTTTGATATCTATCCACTAGCCACCCTCTAATCCAAATCACTAGCCTTGGATCCATACCCATTTGCTTCAATTTATGCAACAGAGTTTTATGCAGAATCTTATCAAATGCCTTTGCAAAGTTCAGCAGATCACTGAAAAAGGATTTCCTTTATCCAACTCCACTGTTACTTCATTATAGAAAGTGAGCAAATTGCTAAGGCAAGATCTACCCTTCACAAAACTATGTTGCCCCTTATAAAGAATCTTATTGCTGTCCACCCAGTCGTGAATTCTAATTTTTATCAATTTTTCCAGAACCTTAACCACCACTTCCGGTATTCTGATTGGTCTATATGCTACTTTTCTGGCCTCCACTTTATATATTTCATAACTCCTTTCATATTCTTTCCACATCATCTTCTTCTTGTGGATCTCTTACTTGATAAGGTTGTGCAACCATTTCACTCCCAACCTATTTATTCTTTGATTGGTCATATTTATTGTTTTAAAAATAAATATGACTAAAAAACAGAAGTCCTTAAATTAAACAGCAAATGCCACAAAGAAATTAAAATCAATTAAATGCTGTAGAAGAAGTTAAAAATTTTACATACTTGGGAGCAAATGTAAATAATACTGAAGGTGGAACTGACAATAACCAATTGCAAAGATTGACAAAAGCAAATACTGCTTTAAGAAAATTAATTAATACATGGAAATCATTCAAATATTATTATTACTATTATTACGGGCAACTCCAGGGAGTCATTAGACTCATCGAGGGAGGCCCCAAATCATATTCATCACAACTATCTGACATTCATACAGTATCTATCATACCTCGCCTTAAACTCATTCACTGTCACAGCATCCACCACAGACTCAGGGAGCGCATTCCACTCATTCACTACTCTAAAAGTAAAGAACCCAGCTCTAACACCTTTACTAACCACACTTTTGCCCAGTTTCCATGGATGTCCCCTAGTCCTCCCACAACCAGCCCTGTTCTCAAAAATATCTTCTGGATTAATTTTATAGAAACCCTTCAGTAATTTGAATGTCTCAATCATATCTCCCCTCCTCCGCCTATCAACCAATTTTTGCAACCCACAAATCCTCAACCTGTTCTCATACGGTTCATTCCACAGAAATTCTATCATCTTGGTCACTTGCCTCTGGATCCTCTCCACCTCCTCCCCATCAAGAAGAAACCTAGGTGACCAAATCTGAGCACAGTAGTCTAGATGGGGTCTTATCAAGGCTCGATAGAGAGGAACAATAACCTGCTTGTCTCTACTTCTCAACGTATTCTTCAGCAACCAAGTGATTTGATGAGCTATTTTGGTCACTTTTGCAATGTGTCCCCTAAATTTCAATTCCTTATCCACCAACACTCCTAAATCTCGTGCCTCATCAATTTCCTGGAGCAGGGTTCCACCAATGCAGTAAACTGCTGCCAATCTTTTCATCCCAAAATGCATAACCTTACATTTTGCCACATTAAACTGACATCCATTCTCCTTAGCCCAGACCTCCAATCTATCCAAATCATCCTGCAAAATTTTGACGTCATCTGCATTCACTATTGCCCTACCCAACTTCGCATCATCCGCAAACAAATGTACTGTTCCTCTCAGATCATTTCCTATATCATTTATGAACAAATTAAACAGCAGTGGTCCAAGAACAGATCCTTGTGGCACACCACTAGTCACAGGCCGTCTTGTGGACTCTACTCCCGAGTAAACCACTCTCTGATATCTCTCCGTCAACCACCCTCCTATCCATCTCACCAACCCTATGTCCATTCCCATATGCTGCAATTTACTGATTAGAATTCCATGTGGAATCCTGTCAAAGGCCTTGGCAATTTATGCAACAGAGTTTTATGCAGAATCTTATCAAATGCCTTTGCAAAGTTCAGCAGATCACTGAAAAAGGATTTCCTTTATCCAACTCCACTGTTACTTCATTATAGAAAGTGAGCAAATTGCTAAGGCAAGATCTACCCTTCACAAAACTATGTTGCCCCTTATAAATATCATAATAGAACCAAAATAAAGATCTTTCATTGCAGTATTAAGGCCATATTATTATATGGATCAGAGACATGAATACTTAAAAAAAAAAAAAGAAGAAGATAAATTAAACAGTTTTCAAACAAAATGTCTGCATAAAATATTACAAATATTTTGGCTAATCCTACATATAATGAATGATGACTTATAAACTGAAAAAAACGTATCACCAATGAAATGAAAAAATGCAGATGACAGAGATTCCAAGAGTGGCTTTGACATGGATCCCAGAAAGGAAAACGAAGAATAGTTGTCTGGGAGTGCTGGAGTAAAGTTAAATTGGTAGCTCAAAACAGAGCTATCTGGAAGAAACAAAACATGAAGTGGATAAGTAAGCATGCCACCAGGTTCTGTGATGTGTAATTGCACGTTACTGATAATGATGATGATTAGATGGAATATATCTAGCTGTTTGCTGATTATGCCAAACTGGATGGGACCGTAATAAACAAAGTTGATGCAGAAATCGTATAGCAGAATTTGAACAGCTGGTGGGCAAAGGTTAATAGGTGCCAATTTAATGTTGCAGTTTAATAATAATAATAATAAAAAGCAAGTGTGATGGTACTTGCTTTTTATTATTGGTGAGTAACAAAGATTAGTTTTTTTTGTTGTTGTTTGTACAAAGTGATTACTAAGTGGAATAAGTTAACAGAGGTGATGTTACTGTTCCCCATACACACAACTTTCTGATATCTATCACACAGCTGATTTCCAATCTGATTCACTAATCTGATATCTAAACCCATATGTTGCAACTTAAATATCAACTTATCATGCAGCATTCTGCCAATGCTTTGCAAAAAAAAAAAAAATATATATATATATATAATTTAGATTAATTTGAATAATGAATATATATATAGTTATTCTTTGCATATAAGTGCAAAAGCAGTAGGCATTCAAGTTAAATGAATTTATGGAAATTCATTTATTTACAGATTCATGATAGTCATCACAGCTAAAATGGATATATATATATATATATATATATATATATATATATATATATATATACACACACACACACTAAAACGGAGTGATGACTATCATGTATCTAACATTTCAATAAACATGCAAGCAAATTAACTATGAAACAAGAAAGTTAATGTTCACCTTCAACTGAATAAAAGTCAATTAACTTGTTACAATCATTACCTTATTGCCATTGAAATATTCACCACCAAACAATATCAATTCATCTCTGTCAGGGTGGGCATTCAGAGTGAAGCTACTTCTATACAACAAAAAATAAATAAAATATATTAGTATTATTAGAAATAAATACAAATATATTATTACAAAGGATTACTTGGAAGTTGAAAATCATGCTAAAAAGTAAAGATAAAGAAGTTACACACTGTGCTTTGCATCGATGGATGAGGATTGGTTTGGCTAGGAAAACTTGCAGTTAATGGTGGAAAGTGAGTTGAAGTTTAGAAGGAACTGCAAAAGTTGACAAAATAACTCAAAGGATTACTTGGATGTTGAAAAATGTGCTAACACGTAAAGAAAGGGAGAATATTGTCCCTCTCTTTACTTGTTAGATTTGGTCACCTAGGTTTCTTGGGGATCAGGAAGTGGTGGAGAGGATTCAGAAACTAGTGACTAAGCTGGTGATAGGTCTATAGAATGGCTCTGTAAGGATAGAAAGAAGGTTTGCAGGTTGCAAATTTTAGTTGTTAGACAGAAAAGAGGGGACATGATAAAAACTTAGTTATTTAAAGGAGTTTTTATATCATACCTCTCCTTAAACAAGTTTAAGGAGAGGTATGATAGGTATTGTGTGTATAAAGGTTAGTATGGATCTACCTCGATGAATCTTCTGACTCCATGGAGATACCTGTGTAATAATAATAATAATTATTATTATTATTCAAAACCACCATGTACTTTGATATAATAAATAAAAAGAAGTTTTTGATACAGTATGATCTTTAAATCAATTCAGGAAGTAAGTTTGCAATGACTACTTTTTTTAGGATAAAAATCAAATGGGACTTATTGGTTTCATTTAGATAAAGCATCCACTCTTGATAAATATTTTCCATTCAGAAGCAAACTTATTCAGATAGATTTTATTTACTATTTTTTACTATTTACTTTTATTTACTATTATTTTATTAATTGTTATTGTCTTTCATACATAACTATTTAAATTTCTTTGGTTCACTAATGATATTGCATTACTTAATCCTGTTAGTAAACAAAGGGTGAAGTATCAGCAAAAGTTACAGGTGATGAAAATACACAGGAAAGTGGATTAAACAAAATTGAGTAGGTTTTTTTTTTTTTTTTTTTTGTGAATGGAGATAGATAGATGTAGTTTGACAGATGAGAATGTGAGAACAGGAATGAAAGTTGGACAAGAAAACAGGGAGAGCCATGGAGATAGTATAAGGAGAGTGAATTCCAGTACTGAATAGAAATGAATGCATTCATTACTGTTTAGCACAGGAATGGGATGGCCTAGTGTGCATAAGAAGTACTTGATTTAAAGGAAATGCACTGGGCAAAGGATAAAGATAAGCAGGTGTTAGATAAGGGGTGGAATGGGTAGGAGTGGTTATTAGTATTACATGGGTATCTCAATTCAGTCAGAAGACATTACAGGTGAAAAAACAACAACCTTCACTCTCTCTCTCTCTCTCTCTCTCTCTCACACACACACACACACACACACACACACACACACACACACACACACACACACACACACACACACACACACACACACACACACAAATAAATATCATATCTCTCCTTAAACTCATTAGCTGTTAGGACAATCACAGCTCTGGCAATCCATTCCGCTCATCAACCACTCTCCAAGTAAAAAATCTGCGCACTCTTACACAACTTCCAGGGGTAATCCCTAGTTCTTTCTCTGTTTGACATGTATTGCAAAATTTCATTTGTGTTACTCTTACAGAACCCCTTTAATAATTTATTTTAAGTTTCTATCATATCCTATCCCTCCTTTCTGCTTAGTAACCTTCAACCTATCCTCATGGAGCATTCCACAGGCTTGTGGTCACCAGCTTGGCTGCTTGTCACTAAATCCTCTCCACCACCACCTGATCACTAAGAAACCCAGGTGACCAAGTCTGTGCAAAGGTCAAGATATGCAGCCAAATCATAGCCTTATAAAGAGGGATAAAACATTCCCTATTTTTTTCCTGTTGTTTTTCAACATTCAAGTAATCCTTTCAGCTGTTTTGCCAACTTTTGCAATATGCCCTCTGAACTTCAATTCTTTGTCACTAACCTCATCAATTTCAGCAATCCTGTACCATCAATGTGATATGTGTGTGATCTTTTCAACCAAAGTGCATAATTATATAAGCAAAGTGGATATTAGAGCTAACATTATTTCATTAAAGTGCATAACCTTATACTTTGCAACATTAAATGAACACCATAACCCTTTGCCCATAATGCCAATTTATTTAAATCATCCTGCAGAATATTTACATAGCCCTAACTATGGCACTCCCCAGTTCTACATCGGCAACTGAATAACTCCCCTTAAATCATTCCCTATCATTAATTTGTATATCATTAATATACAAATTAAACAGAGTAGCAGCCCTAGTATAGAATCCTGAGGCACTCTTGTCACTCTTATTCTCCTAGATACTACTCCATCATATACTACTCTCTGGTGTCTGTCAACCACAATCCTATCAATATCACCAGCTTCATATCCATTCCCATTAGTTCCAACTTCTCTTTGCACTTCTTTGAAACATTGCCAGAGCTGAAACTTACATTAAACAACCTGGTCAGAAGCAGTGCTAATTCTCTTGAACATTCAGGTATCACACGGACTAAAATGTCATCCAGTCCCACTGCTGTATTCACATTGATGAGTTTTCAATATGCTGAGTATCTCCTGTTCACCTACCTCAATTCTCACACCATTCTCCTTCACATCAGCAACTGCAAAATTTTCCCCTTGATGAAAAGTGGCAAAGTGATCACTTAAGAAGAACTCAACTATTGCTTTTGTCACCTTCCTACCATCGGAATTGATTAAAGTCAACCTTCCGTGATCATTCTTTTTCTTATTTGCTAAATAATAATAATAATAATAATAATAATAATAATAATAATAAAAAAAAAAAACTCTTTTGAATTTACTTTGAGCTGCTTAGCAAATTTTTTCTCATAATTTAATTTGGCCTTCCTTAACAAACCGTCCCCCTTCTTGCCTGCAATGTGTACTGCTCATGACTATGCATTCTATTTTTGCAGATCCTGCTTCATATCTCTATGTACTCTGATACTGATTCTCTTAAACAATCCCCATGTAATCATATTTTCTTTCCCTGAAGCTTCTTAAGCCTGGCCGCTGCTCCAAGATGCCTCCTAAATATCTTATAATTACCAGCTTTATACTTCAGCATAAATGCTTTCTTTACAGAGAATTCCACACAGGTTTAGCAACCTCACAGAACCAGACTGCATGATCACTTTCACTAATGGGAGGCAGAACATCCTTGGTTATCAATACATCTTCTAATACTATTACCAGGTCCAGCACTTTCAAACCCCTGATACCCTCTATGACATGCTGTTTCAGGTAATTATCCCTTATAAACTATGAATTCCACTTCCATCTTGCCATGCCTCCTCTCCTCCCTCCAGTCTATGTCTCCACAGTTGAAGCCCCTCCCCCATATAACTGCATGGCTTGTGCTGCACTCATTGCACTAATCTGCCAATGCACGGGATCTGCATCATCCTGGTATAACCTCTGGTCTACAGCAGTAACCAACAATATATTTTGTCTTCTTGGTTTCTACCTGGCACCAGATAGCCTCGAATTAACAATTTCTCTCAGACCTAAAATCCTCTTTAACACTGAATTATGTTGGTTGAAATTTTTAAGCTATCATCAGCAATATGACACCTCCTGTATTCTATCTATTCTCCATAAAAATACAACATCATTTATCTTCTGGCTTTGTAAATATATCATTTCCTGTTAAGTATGTCTCTCTGATGTCTATAATTTTTGGTCGCGTTGAGCTGACTAACGCTAAAAACTCCTCTCTTTATTTCTAATACTTTAGGCATTTGTGTATGTGCATTCCAACATCCCCTTGGACTCATTATTACCCTTGTGAGTCATTACCAGCCCATTTAGATTTGAAACCTGTGAAGCTGCATTTAGTATTGCATAATTCTTTTCATACATACACTCATTTATCCCAAGAATGGCTGAACTCACAGCTGACTGCACCCCCCCCCTCTAAGTACTTCTGGTTTCCCTGATTTTGCACTGCAACCAAGAAGTGAAGAACACACTCTCTCTCTCTCTCTCTCTCTCCAAACACCTAACACCAAAACCATTCAAATGCAGTCCATCAGGCATATATACTAGTTTTTTCATCCATTAAAATCACTCCATACATTTATAAATTGCACACCATTCCACCTGCATAATCTTCTCACTGACTTGTTAGCAATCATGGCCCTTCTTCTCAATTCAATCCTCTAAGACTGCAGACTCAATCATTACTTTCTCACTCTTCTTTTCACTTCCATCAGTAATTCTTTCATATCTTTTCTCAATGCACATTTCTCACTTTTCAAATTATTTATGCCATCCAAAAAAATCAATTCTTTCACTTCTTCACTCTGCAGACTAGCTGATTCACTAACCACCTGGGAAACATGTTTTCATTACTTTCTCATTAAATAAACCTTCTATTACTGAATCTTCATACATCACATTCTTCTTGCTTCCAGTTTCTCACACTTTCATACTTTACCCATTCCCCATTCACTTTTCTTTCATTCTCCCTCCTGCTGTACCCCATGCCAATCATTTCTCCAGATGCTCAAAACTCATATTTTGTCTTGTGAGGGACTCCACATGTGTGCTATTTCTCTCCTCCTCCTCACCTGTCACCTAATCATCAACATTATCTTTTTCTTTCATTCTTTCTCCTGCTGTATCAACTCCACTGTATTCTCTACAACACTTTCGCTTTCCTGCCTTACATTGTTAATATTAGTTACTTCATTCTCCCACTTTCAACATGACTTGCATTTCTTGCACTTGCACATGAAACATTTCTGACATTCGCTCTCAACTCTCACTAAATTATCATAAACCATTCACTCATTGCAATGAGTACATTGAATACTCGCTACATCAAATGATATTCCTCATGCTAAACTCACTAAGCAAGAGGCTTTGGCAAACATTTTCATATGCATCAGTGCCATGTAAAAGGTACAGACACATTTTGAAGGCTATCACATATTAAAATTTGCAAACAAGCACACACAGAACTTCAAAGTTGAAAGTAAGTCCTTTCAACTTACTAAAATAAAAAAGAGTTATCTATAAGCCTCGTGCAGCTGCTACTTCCACATGCTATCAAGAAATACCAAGAAAGTTATAGACTGAGGAACAAATTGCTATGTTTAATTACAAATGGCAGGAGTATCAGAAATAAGGGAGACAAAATTGTTGCAGTGATTGAGTTTATTTATCTGAAAATAGTTTGAATAAGTGAAACATGGCAGGATTAGAATAAATCCTGATGGAAATAGAAATAGAGGAATATGATATTGTATGTGAGAATAGAAAAGGCAAGAAGGGGAAGGTACTGCTGATGACAGGGGAGAATTATATCAGCATAAGGTTTGAGATATAAGGAAGAAAAGTGGCAGTGTGGTGGAGGTTGATAGGATAAGATATTTAGTTAGGTGTTGCTATAGGCTGGGGAATGCCGAGACAAAGAAATGTATAGGCAAACTGGCTTAGCGAGCAAGAGAAGGAAATGAGTATTCAGGGAATAAGGGGAATGAATGTCTTGAGTTCTTAAGACAAGGATTCAGTGTCTTAGATCTGATCATATCATCAAATGTGATGGCAAATGAGTGTCTTATCTCCCTCCCCCACCCCAGTTAATGAGAGTAACGATGGGGAAATCACCTGGGTTGCAGGCAGTCACATGAGAACTTCAGTAAAGAAGGAATATATGTGGAACTACAGGGCCAGTGATTATGAAAAGCTAAAGAGAAAACTAGGAGCTATAGCATGAAGAGTGGAGGGAAATTGAATGGAAAAGGACACATATGCTGTGTGGGCAGTGATAATGAGATATTTAATAGAATCAATGTGGTGTATTCCAAAAGTGAAAAGGTATACAAAGAGCAAGCAACAAAAGTGACTTGATTTGTAAAGACAGCAAAAGTACAGTGTAAGCAGAAATTACCCAATGAAGTGAAGAATACTAGTGAGTTCTTTGAATTTGTGGAAAGTAGAAGAAAGAGGAATGACTATTCATGGATGATGTTAATTGATGGCAATAGAGGATACAGAGAATATAGCTGAATCAATGTACTCATTCTCATGAAGGTGACATCATGAAAAGCTAGAGTACATTTCGTATGGTGAAGGAGAGACTGACAGTGAGTAAGCAAGAGATATGAGTAAATTTGTGGTAGGACTTGAAAACATATAACTGCATATCTTGAAGAAATGCTCCAGGAAATTAACAGCGCTCTTGGTGTACCTGTTTAACATGAATCTTGCAACAGGACCAGTTCCAAAGGAGTGAAAGTGAGAAGTAGGGGATAAGAGGATGATGCAAATTATAGGCCAATCTGTACATCTGGAGTTGTTGTTAAGAGGAAAGTCACTATCCTAAAAGAGAAGTGCACAGGAATCTGTTTTGGGGCCATTACTGTTCAACTTCTATGTTAATGAAATTGGACAATAATGGCCTTTGTAACAATAATATCTGCATCATCATGAGCAAAGATTGCAGAGCAGATGTTGCAGCCCCTTTCACAAGGAACACAAGGAACTGCGTTTAATGCTGCAAAGTGTAAAGTCTTGAAATCTGGCAGGTAAGACGGGATGCAGAGTATACAATTAATGAGGAAATTTTGGAAGAGGTGGAAGAGATAAGACATCTGGGAGTAATGGTGGACAGAAACTTGAAGTTTAGGGGTTACAGTGCTAAATTGTAAGATTTCAATAGGGTATGAAAACAATGAAGACTTTAATATGTAGAGACAAAGAGTTTATGGTTTTCTTATATAGAGCCTTGATCAGGCTGCATATGGACTATAGTACAGATGAAGATATCTTAGAGAGGGGTACAAAGAAGGTTCACTAAGCTGGTATTTGATATGGAATATGGGCTATGAGGAAAGATGAGGGAATATAACTGTAGAGTCTTGTGAATAGAATAAAGAAAGGCGATATGATTGCGATGTATAAGTTGGTGAGGGGTTGTTACCAGATTAATGTGGAGGAATTTGTTCACAAAGCAGCATTTCTCAAACTGTGTTCTGTGAGATATGAATGAATGTTTCATGAAAAATTGTAATTAATAATTTAAAAAAATAAATTTTGCATATTTGTAGCATATACCACTTTAGTATCATTATAATTTTAACATTTTTTTTTCAGTTATTAATATACTGGCACAGACTAATAATCAAACAGATTGCAGAACACTTTCTTTTGGTGAGATCTGCATAGAGGTAATGATCAGTGAAAAAGTAGCAATGTGGTGATCTAATATGCCATTCACATGTAATTTAGTCTGGAGTACACAGGTTGAGGGGAGGGGGTAGCGAACTGATATCATATGTCGTTTAGGTGGATGAAATGCTGACACAGGTTGTGTTGGTGGTGCAATGTGGACTGCCTTCACAATGATGAGATTAGTAAGTAAGCATAATGCATAACTGAAGTAACACATTCTCATATAAATATTATTTTGATAATTATCAGTATTTCAAATTATTATTTTGAATGTGTTCCATAAATATACTGTGAGATGAAAAGTGTCCCATGAGTAAAAGAGTTTGGAAAATACTTGAGTAGAGGGAGACAAGGGCAGACAAGAATTATTGCATGGAGAGTGGTTGGGTGGAATGCACTGCCTGAAAGTATAGTGAGTGTAGAAACTGTTAATGCAGTTTAATGCACAGTTTGATGATCTTTGTGCACAAGAGTGTTGATCTCATTCCACGAATGTGGAATGAGATCATTGGGTCTTTTGACACAAAGGAAGTCAGATTTTTTTTTTTTAATATTGATAATAATCTTCACGGCACGATTTGTTACAGTATACATACAGCAATAGTGAGAATAGTTTAAAATTGCAATGGAGAACATAAAGAACTAAAATTCTAATTTGGCACCAGAATGACTATCTCCCAAACTTTTGGCAAATTGATACTGCCACACCTATTGAGGTTTAGGAATATTTCATAGATGCTGCTGATTGTAAAAATTGACTTGTAATGACTTCTTTGTAGCAATCCTGTGTTAAGAGGTGTCTAAAACATGGTCTACTAGTCTGGACTGACTATAACGATGGTGGTGAATATAAAGTTTCTGAGGTGGTAGTCAGCAGATCTTCCTGTCTGTGCATAGTAAGCAAGGTCATAAAGGACAGTTCATATACTCCTGAATGTGATAAAGAATTACATTTGTTAAGGGCATGGATAAGGACTGCTACTTTGATATGCTTGAATGTGGAGTGGAGAATGTACTTATTAAGCACTAAGGATATCTTTATAGATGTGCTCTGACAGTTTTACTGTGGTCTTGTGTATGAAAGTCAATGATCAGAGGGGTGGGGCATTTAGTGCTATTTATTTGGGGGGGGGGGGGTTATAGCCATTGGCTAAAGCCAAAAGGCAGACAGGTTCAGTAGTAAGATTGGTATCATTGAAACAGATAGCCTTGGCTCTATGTGTTAATATTTATAGGATACCATAGGACTTTGCTGAATCAGGGACTTTAATTAATTTTTATGTTGTCTGCTACAATTTTATACTATTCTGACTATTAAGTAATTTTTATGATTTGCATATTGTGACAACTGCTTATACATATAATAATGTACATGAAGTATTTAAGTATAGTATTTAACAGTAAAATTATTTTGCTGCAGAAATTTAATGGATAAATATCAATTTCATGAGATAGCACTTCACAACTTGAAACTATGGAATTTCAATTTTTTAAGAAAAGTTTCACATCTGTAATTCATTCAGATCCAAATTCAACTATCTGATATCGCAATTTTTTTTTAATATATTCATTTACTATTTATCAGGTGTTCAATCTATTTCTCTCCAATGATTAAAATTTAAATTACCTTGCTGATGGTGGCTGTACAGTCTCTTCAGTTACCAAACTGCGTTTTTTGTCCTCTTCCTGAAACTTAGCAATTAACTCTTCAATATCTTCCTAAAAAAATATTAACACCTCCATAAAAAAAAGTCATTCTATATTTTGTCATTCCATACCATACATATATAAAAACAGTCATTCCATACCATATATAAAAACAGTTTCTGCAGCAGAAGTGCCTTCTTATAATTAAAAAAAAATTTGGAGGGATTTTAAGAGGGCACTTTTTTGTTACACACTCATGTGCTTCATGAGTGCCTTCGCATGCTTGTCTGCATCCACCATTATTGCTTTAGTTTTCCTGACTTTGCACTTTCACACTCTTGGTGAATATAGCTCCAAATCCATTTAAGTACAAATCCATCAGAATTGTACAATTTTTTCCATCCATCAAACTCAGGCCATAGGTCCACAAACTCTACATCATTCCTTCTGCACAACCTGTGCATCAATTCATTAGCTATCATCACTATCTTTCTCAGTTTGCCTCTATCATAGCATGGCAGCAGACTCATCCTGTTGCTCTTCTTTTTCACTTCTTCCAGCAACTGTTTGACATCTTCTCCCATACAATATTTCTTGCCTCTCAGGTCACTAGTTCCAGTCAAAACAATCAATTCTTCCACACCTTCCCTTTCTGCATTCTGACAGTATTACTAATATGAATTTTTGCACAAGGGAAACAGAAACAAGATTTTGTAGCACTTTTATGAAGAATTTCCTTCATCATAGAATGGCTATAAATAATTATTTGCTTATGCTCATTCTCTGGATTATTCTTACAATTTTCGTTTTGGCTTTGGACTTTGTTCTTCCCCCCCTCCCTGTTTTTAGTTCGACTGATCTCCTATCAGTTTTGCAGCCATTCAATCTCATGCTTTTGTCCTGTGAAGGACTACCTGTAAAAATGCAATTTCTTTGTTCAGGTCTTCTGCACTCTCCTTCTGCCATTGCACTTTCAGTATTATCACTGAAAAATAATAAACGCTCTCCTTCCACAAATCTTTCACAACTTTCATGATGAGTACATCTCACAAATTTTATGCTGCACAAAATGATGCAAATTTAGCTCACCCAACAAAGACATCTTGGCCGCCATCGTTCTGCTATGCATAGGTGCCATACCAACAATAATTCTATATTTAATTTAAGGAAATGTAATGCTTTACTTACATCTAAATAATTCAGTCTATCTTGCATACTTAAGGCATGAAGTGTGGCATATGCCATGTTTGGTCTCCAGAGGACAAATTCCAGTTTCCATTATTCCCCTTCTCTACTCCATGCAATGAAAGAGTAATACCCTTCAAGGTCATGTCATACATATTTAGAGATCCATAACCTCTTCCATTTTAAGGTACATCAGTTAAAACAGTAGTGCACTAGCACTGCATGCCAGAGAGTGGTTAATTTAGAATCCCATGCTTTGGACTTCCTCTGATTGAAGATTCCCTTGCTCCATTTAGTAATATTCATTTACTGCATTTACCTTTCTCCAAACTCTGATAATTACTCAGACATCTTAACATTCCTTTCCATAAAAATCAACCAGTTGCAATCCAGCCATCCAAGTGGCAAGGTTATCTTCCTAGGTGATCTCAACATCCATAATTCCAACTCTTTACCCTTTTCCAACACCAATGACCAAGCTGGATGAGAGGCAGATATCTTTGCAACAAGCAATGATCTCACACAAATGATTCATTTACTATCTACACAAATTTCTGATAACTCTCTTCACTCTCCCAATATCTTGGATCTCTTTTTATTTAGTTCTCCTTCCAGATGCACAGTAGAGGTCACCTACCCTCTCAGGCAACTCAGACCACTATCTTGCACAAGTCTTCTCTCTCAAAGAATGGCCTTCCTCAAGCCACTAGTTACTGTGCATCCTCTAACACTAAAATGCCAAATGGGATGACCGCAGGAATTTTTAATTTTCCTTTCCAATATCTGACTACTGCTTCAGCTCATCCAACTCTAACACCTGCTCTGAACAAGTCACAGAAATTATCCTCACCATTATGAACGCCTTCATCACCCATTCCACCCAAAATTCTCATCTGCTTTCCAAGCCCTGGTTCAATCAAAAGTGTATCAGAGCAGTCGAAGAAAAAAAATTCAGCTTACTACAGGTGGCTCACATCATGAACCCCAGCTTAATACTCTGCCTAAATTAAAGAATGCAACAAATGCAAAACAGTCATTAGTAAATCTAAATATGATTTCATAAAGGCCAACATCAGAAAACTTAACTACTGTCCAAATGGAAGCCATGCTTCTAGCCCCTTGCTAAGGCTGTTTAACGCAAGTTCTGCACACCTGTACTTCCACTCCTCTCTCATCCTCATGGTACCACTGTCACTTCACCCAAAGATATAGCTGAACCTCATAGGATTGCTCTTTTTCTTGAACTCCTGCATTGATGATCAAGGGAAATCACCTCCTACCATACCAGCATCTGACCACCGTATGTCTCCTGTTTTGAAAAAATTTTGAAGTTTTTCAAAATTCAAAATTTAAAGTCTCCTGGTTCTGATGGAATCTCTCCAACTGTTCTCAAACGTTGTGCTCCAGAGCTAATACACATTCTGTATTGACCACACAATCTATTACATATTCATATTTGTAAATTTAGGTACACAAAAACACACGTGTTGAACAGATTATTTTATTAATTACTAATAAAATAAAACTTGACGTTTTGACCCCTATATCGAGGTCATCATCGGAAGAATACAACTGTATAAGGAACCAAGCTACATGCTACATACCCAGGTATACAGGGCATGAGCATGTAGCTTGGTTCCTTATACAGTTGTATTCTTCCGATGATGACCTCGATATAGGGGTCGAAACGTCAAGTTTTATTTTATTAGTAATTAATAAAATAATCTGTTCAACACGTGTGTTTTTGTGTACCTAAATTTACAAATATGAGTGCTGATCACCGTCTAACCTTAAAAGAAAGAATCTATTATATATCATCGTCATCACGAACCATGGGCTCACTGCCCGTTGATGTCTGATGCCTGTTTCACTATCTTCTTCCACTTTTCTTTGTTCAGTGCACAGTGTCGCAGTTTTTGTACACCCATTCCACACCAGTCTTTTATATCATCTATCCATTCTCTGTATGGTCTACCTCTTCTGTTTAAACCATCCAAAATACCAAACATAAATGTCTTTATCTTCCAGTCCTCACTCATTCCAGATGTGTCCAAATAATTGCAGCTTCCATTTTATAATCTTCTGCATTAGATTCTGTTTTGGTTGTATCTTCTGATAGAGCTTTTCATGGGTGATTTTCTGTACCCATCCTATTCTTAGAATCTTCCTGTAACAAGTTTTTTCAAATGCCAAAATTCTTTTTCTTGATTCCTTATTTATTACCCATGTTTCAGATCTGTACAGTACACCACTGAAGATGCATGCTTCCAGTACTCTTAGTTTTGTTTGCAGACTGATCACCTTACTTTTCCAGATGTTATCCATGGCCTTTAGATTTGTTCTTCCCTTTGCAATCCTGATCTTTATTTCTTTTTTACAGTCCAAGTCATATGTCAGTTTACTTCCCAAATATGTGAATTGTTCTACATTTTCTATATCAGTTCCATCCACTTGTATCTTTTGTTTCATGTTCTTCTCACCAAATACCATTGTTTTTGTTTTTTCCAAGTTCATAACAAGTCCAAATCTCTTCCCTTCCTCATTTAACAGTTTCAGTGTTTTTTGTAGTTCTCTTTCGTCTTCTTCAATAACAACAATGTCATCTGCAAATCTCAGATTGTTAATTCTCATTCTGTATACAGATATTCCTTTGGCATCTTCCTTCAATTTTTCCATTGCTCTTTCTAAATGTGCGATGAAAATGCTTGGTGATATTGGGTCTCCCTGTCTAGTACCTCTGCTTGTTTTAAACCATTTCTCCAAACCATCACCTATTCTAACTGCTGCAATTGCATTCTGGTAAACATCTTTTAGTATAGCTATTAGTTTCTTATCAATTCCATAGGATTCCAGAACTGCTAATGTCACTTTCTGGTCAATACTGTCAAATGCTTTCTGAAAATCAACAAAGCAAGTATATATGTTTTTGTTTTTTCTCCTAGCTTTCTCTGCTATAAACCTCATTGTCAAAATCTGTTGAATTGTAGTTCTATCCTTCCTAAATCCTGCTTGCTCGTCTGCAAGGTATGCTTCCAATTGTGTTCTCAATCTTTCTGTCAATATGATCATCATCACTTTACCAAGGTGACTTATCAAGGCAATTGGTCTATAATTTTTACATTCTAGCTTATTTCCTTTCTTGTATAATGCTACTAATATTGATTTCACCCACTCCTCTGGCATTTTCCCTTCTTTCCATACCATATTATATAGTTGGTGCATTTCTGTAACCATACTTTCACCACCATATTTAATCATTTCTCCAGTAATGTTATCGTTACCAGGACACTTGTTGTGTTTTAGCCGTCCTATTGCTTTTTCTACCTCTCCTCTTAAAATGTCCATATCATGCTCATTACCTGGTGGTGATATCTGCTTCAATTCTTCAGTCAGTTTCCCAATGCTATCTGAATCTAGTTTTTCTTCATATAACTCACTACAGTATCTTGTCCACCGCTGTACAATTTTTTCTTTATTCATCAATACTTTGCCATTTTCATCTTTAATTGTGGTATGTTTTGGTTGCCACTTTCTATTAATGATTCTGATCATTTTGTATACCTCCCTTGTTTTATGCTCTCCACAGTACTGTTCTATATTGTTGCACTGGGCTTCTAACCATTTCATCTTATCCATTCTGACTGCTTTTTTCACCTCATTACACTTTCCTCTATATTGCTCTTCTATTTGCTCTGATGTATCCCTTCTTATCTTCAACATTCTTTTCTCCTGTACTAACTTCAGTGTTTCTTATGTAATCCATTTCTTCTTGATCTTCTCTTCTTCTGGTACTGTTTCTTCAACTGCATCTTCTATCACCTTCATTACTCTTTTCACTCTTAAATTGAAGTTTTTTTCTTTCTCCACACTTTATATATATTATATATAGTTGGTACTTATCCCAATATGTGGAAGTAATTACATATCCAGCCTATTCTAAGTAGTGGAGAAGTTCTAATGTCAAACTACCAATCAATTGCCATCACCTCAGGCCTCTCCAAGATAATGGAGAAAGTCATCAACAGCCAACTTCTCCATTACTTAGAAGCCCACCAATTAATAAGCAACCACCAGTATGCATTCCACCATTCCAGATCCGCAGCTGACATCTTTGCTTACATCACCCACCATTGTAAGTGTGCGACAGAAAGGTTTGGAGAAACTTGTGCTGTGGCTATTGACATGTCCCAAGCTTTAATCATGTCTGGTACTGAGGTTTGCTAAACAAACTGCCATTCTTTGGTCTACCTGCTGCCCTAATTGGATTTCAGGCTTCCTCTCTGGTCATTCAATGAGTGTCGTGGATCAAGATCATCTACAACCAATGCCTTACACTGATCTATATGCTATCCTTCAATGGGGAAAGAATAATCTGGTCATATTCAATGCTCTGTCCTATAACCAACACACAGTCTTGCCTCTTCTCTCTCAAAAGAGATCTCAGCTCGCATTCTCTGACTACCAGCAATACAAAATCACCAGACAAGATCAGATCTCTCTGTTTGGATTAACATTTACCTCCAGTCTCTCCTGGCACAAACACATGACATCAACAGCTTCCTTTACATCCAAAAAACTAGGCATTCTCTCTCTCTCTCTCTCGTTCAATATGCTATTTTACATCCTCTTCAATATCATCTAACCACTGCTGGATGTAAAGTCCCCTAAAGTCCTCTATCCAGTCCTGTCCTGAGATTTTCTATGCTATTGAGTTCCAGCCATCTCTTTAATCTCGTCCTCTCACTGTCTCTTTGGTCTTCCTACAGCTCTACTTCTGGGATACCATTCAGATATCAACTTCATCCATTTTTTAGTGTTACTTCTTGCAATATGACCTACCCATTGCCATTTGGATCTTTTAATGGCTGTTATAATGTCTCTTACCCTAGACTGAGCTCTTAATAACATAAAGTTTGCTGAATTCCTCATATACCTTTTGCTCACAGTCTCTCATCATCATCATGCACTCTCCACAATGTCACATTCACAAAAATGAAAAAGGTTTATGAACTGCTCATTAAATATCTCAAATATATCATCCACAGCAGTTCTTATACCATTTTCTCCAATCAATGTCATCCTACCATAACTTTTTTTTTTTTTTGGCTTCATTAGTTAACTGCTACTCGTACTTCACTTTTGCTACCCTTACCAACCAAGTCCATCCTCGTTACCTGTTCTTTGTAATCCTCATAGAATTGATTATTACCACTCATCTTATGTTGCCTCCATAATGTCTTTTTTCTCTATACAGCATGCTTAATCTCTTCATTCATCCATTTCACACATACCTTATTTAGCCTTCTGACTCTTGAAATACATTTAGACATTGCTTCTACTAGACAGTTCTTGAATATTACCCAAACAGCACTGATCTCCTTTTCAGCTAACTTCCTATTCCATGCTACACCTGCAAGCTGTCCCCTGTCTCAACCTATCAAGCTCCCTTTTTATGAGAAATTTCATATTTGTTCCCCTAACTTCATAGATCAGCTGAATTTATATATATATATATATATGAATGACTGAGTATATCAATATAAATTTTATGTATAAATATATTCATCCTCTTAACTACATACAAATCTCAAATGTCCATGTTTATTACAATACTGCTCACATGCTTGGGATGGAGCACCTGAAACTTCTCTAAACTTGATGTTGCCCATAGGAGAGCAATTCAGTTCAGATGATCCCTATCTTACAGAATCACTTCAATCTCCATCTCACAGACAGTTTTAGTTCTGTGTCTATTCTACAGGTACTTCAATGGTCACTGCTCAAATTTCTTCTTTTATTCCATCTACCTTTTTCCATTCCATTTCAACAGCCCAATATTTCTGTTTTTATTAACTATTATTTTACCACTTTTTCTGTATAATAATCAGAGTTCAATGTAATACCATCTTTATCATCATCAACTTCCTGATATGGACCCTCAAGGGATGTACATAATATAATGACAGTACTATATGTTTAAGCTAACATAATATATAACTAGTTTCTTATTAATAATTTTTCTCCAAATCAATCTGTTATTCTTCAGATTATGTATGATCTTATATGTATGAAACTGCAAGGGCTGGATTTTGATATAGCATGTAAAGTGGTAATGAGGTGTTTGAGGAAGTAATAGCAGAATGCATACCTATAATCCAAAAAATAACTCAAGTGGGAGTTAAATGGATGAATACCATCATTAAACTGGAGCTACAAAACAAGAAAAATTTGTGGAGGAAATTCAGGAAGAAAGGTGGCTAGCAGGCACATGGGCAGTACAAAGGCCAGAAGGGTAACCAGTGTGGTAAGAAAGGTAAACAACAGAGTATGAAAGGAAATTAGCAGAAAAAGACCAAAGATAATCCCAAAGAATTCTTTTGGTATGTTGCAAGTAAAAAGAAAAATGTTCATGGCAGAATGATTTTAATGAATGCCAATGGTAGAGGAGAGGTAACTGAATCAGACAAAATAGTACAATTACTAAGCGAACACTTTGCAAGAGTGGAGATATCATCCATGTGGAGATATTGATATCTCTATTGATATCATGTTACTGCAAGAGATATCTTGCAGTAACAAGAGAGGCAAAGGCTTATATGTATGGTGACTATAAGTCCTTTATTTCACTGTTCTGTACTTCAGATTTTTTTTTTTTTAAATAGCCATTCTGTCCTTTATTTTGTGAACTGAAATAGTAAATTGAATATTGATGCCAACATATTTAAAGATGCAATTCATAAATTTTACCAAACCTGCATTGATTATTTAAATAACTGGGACAGCTTTTTCGTGGAAATGGAAGTATTTGAAAGGGTCCTACCATGAGAAATCCCTCTGTGGGAGAAGATCGAGGAAAGCGTTTTGTTCATTTTGTTCATTTCCAGTCACTTGGAACTTAAATATAAATGACAGCGAACTATTTGATAAAGTTTCATGTATTAAAAGTTATGTCACCAGTGAAAAGATAGAAGAATGGAGACAAAATGCCGAGTCCTGATGATGCAGATGGGTTGGATTTTTAAATATTTTGCAGATAAACACGTATCTTTTAAAAATATTTTAGAAGTAAGAAGATTCTTGTTCCATTGTATAAAGCTCTGATTAGACCACACATGTTTCTGACATGAACTACTGTGCACAGATTTCGTCACCTGGTTTTCAAAAGGATGAAGTGATGTTGGAAAAAAATATAAAGTGAATATAAGCAATAGCTCCTTTGTTTACTTCTATATTGATGGATTACATCACTAGAACTGCTGTTAATGATGTAAATAAGCCAGCTTTAGAGCAATTCTGATGTAGCATACTGCAGAGAACCTGGTTTGCTAGAATGCCTGAATAAATGGATAGCATCTCTGCTCTTCTCTTCCATCTCCAGAATGTGGGTTTAAATTCCATTGTAACATGACTGTTTGTATTATCTCCTAGAAGTAGTTTGCTTCCGTCACCTAGTATGAGACCAGCATTCACTGCTTATTTCAGGTCTACAATGACCTGAGGGGCATACCATTCTATATCCAGAGAAGATTCCTTAATTAGTCTGTCCTTCCACTACACTGATGTATCATGGGTATAAATCATAACTTCTGGGTCCTGTCATTATCATTTTATTATTATTATTATTATTTGACATCTCCAGGGAGTCCAAAGACTCATCGAGGGAGAGTGTGCCAACAGCATCGAACGAATGGTCCCCTTCCAACTACTAACCGCGCTCAAACTTACTTAACTGAGCCATTAGTATCAGAGGCTCTACCAATCGACCAACCTTTGCCAGCTTGATGTATTAACATTATTATTATTATATGAGTATCTCCATGAGGTCAGTAAACTCATCACAGGAGACCAGTAGCACACTCAGGATTTAAACATGGGGAGATGGGGGGGGGGGGGGCAAGTTGAGTAGACGATTTGAGAATATACAATTGCATACAACCTATGACTGAGCATCTGCAATGATCACTAATTCATAAGCAGTATAGAAATGGAAGACATGACACAACATAAATAAAAAAAAATGAATTTTAATTAGAAAAAGATTTTTGGAAAATTTTCTAGTGTTTTTTTCCTTTTTCTTTGGGGGGGGGGGGGCACTGATCCCCCTCTGGGTGCACCACTACAAGAGACCCAGCCTATCCACACAATACCTATCATACCTCTTCTTGAAATCATTGACAGAGGAAGCACTCACAACTGAGTCAGGCAATGCATTCCATTCATTCACCACTCTCCTGGTGAAAAATCTAATCTTCACACACTTGTTAACCATACTTTTCCTTAATTTCCAGTGATGATCCACCATTATCCCACTGCTGAAATATTTTCCCTGCATCAATCTTATAAAAACCTTTTAGTAGGGGATATAATAGTAACTTAAATGTTACTATTATATCCCCTATTCTCGGCCTATCAACCAACTCTCAATCTATCAATGTAGAGATCATTCCTTACATCATTCACACATAAGTATTAATGCTAATTCCTGGGGTGAGATCTTATCTTGATACTCTAATACAGAATACCTGAATATGTTTTATTATTATTATTCTTCATTAACCCATTTAAAAAGTTATTAGCATGTTAAAATTTACTAAAAAAAACTTCTTGACAATGCTGAAATACTTGTTACCACCAACCTCGCCTATAGCTGCCAACTCTTTTTTCAACTTTTGCACAGCTTTCTTTTCAGTTTTTGCGGCAGTTTTCTCTGCTCCTTTACCTTTCTTTTTGTCTTTCTTGCCCATGATTCAATTTTTTTCTTTTCCAGAAAACCAAACCTGAATATCACATATTTACCACAATATCAATAATCATAAACACTATAACGTTAGAATTCACGTGTACTACAGTTACTGCCATCTGGAATGTTCAAAGTAGTTTTAACACATAATAATTCTTATTTTAATTCTTCAAGATAAAATAGAACAAAATATGTTTCAAGTAATTTACTGCGAGTAGTTTATATCAACTATTGAATGATTAACCAGGTTTGACTCATAGACTTTTAAATCATTAAAATTGGATATTCTCGGTCATGTTTCGCTGTTTGTGTGGCAGACATTAAGACAATCTTTTAATAACAGCCATATATATATATATATATATATATATATATATATGGAAAATTTTGAGGAAGAAGCTATAGCACAGTCTATCCTAAAGCCACATGTGTGGAGGAGATATATTGATGATATTTTTATTAATTGAAAACACATCCAGAAGGATCTTGAAGAATTTGCACATTTTCTGAATAATCGCCATTCGAAAATCAAGGGCAGTAAATTACTATTACTAGATTAACTTATTATTATTATTATTATTATTATTATTATTATTATTCCTGATACCTCCAAGGAGTCCGAAGACTCATCGCGGGAGGACATCTTCAACTGTCTCTACATCTTACCTCTACTACGAATCAACGCCATCTACCGCCCACCTCCAACACTACCACAACTAGTAATTTTTGTCTGTAAATTGCGTGTGTTCTGAAGGGCCGATTTGTATGTATGAGGGATGAAAAACCCGAGTTTCCGGGAGAAAAAACCCTGCTATTAACTTATTTTAAAAAATACAGCGCTGGAAGATTTACATTAGAAGTTTACAGGAAACAAATGCACACGAGTAGGTAGCTACATGCACGTTCTTTCCATCACTCCCCCACAAAAAAGGTATTATCAAAACCTTAAGAAATGTTGCTCTAAATACACCGATAATGATGAAGTAAAAGAAAAGAAGAACTTCAAATCCTATTTGACCAGTTCCTCGAAAATGGCTATTCAAAGAAGTCAGTAAAAAGTTTTCATTTTCCTATTAAAAAATCAGCTAAAGCCTATTATCCCATATAAGAAGTAAGCGAGGCCTGCCAGGGCCGACCATCTCGGGGGTGCGATGGGTACAATGTACCCGGGCCCCACGATCGAGTGGGCACAGTCGGTACACATTTGCGGAAACGTATTATATTTCGAATGTGTATTTTTTTGTTTTCCTGTGCCAAAATCATTTACAAGTAAGAGGTTTTACAATACGTTTATTTCGAATCCTTTAATTTTTACCTTTGAAAAATATTTTAGGGCCCCAAAAGGTTTCTTTCATCCTGGGTCCTTTATAGAGAAGGCCGGCCCTGAGGTCTGCTTCTTATACGGGATAAGCTTATCTACCTTATGGGGGATTGAGGGGGAATTTCATTCTCTACCGGTAGTCAATCAGAGATAGCTCGTCCTCGCCAAGGACTATGCTGTAATAACCCTTATACTCAAAAAAAAAAAAAAAAAAAGGCAGACCTAGTAATAAGTCATATTAATTTGTTGGTAGGAAGGTGACTGAACCAATAGAAACAGTTGAGTTGCTGAGTGATCATTTTGCAAAGGTGTATCATCCATTTGGTGAGTTCACAGTTGCTGATGATACAGAAATCAATATCAACATTGAGGTAGACGAACAGGAGGTGTTCAGCATATTAAAAAAATATGAATGTGAAAGCAGTAGTGAGACTGGATGGCATATCAGCCCGTCTACTACGTGAATGTGCAAGAGAACTGTCATTGCCTCTGACGAAGTTGTTCAATCTAAGTCTCATCTCAGGCAAGGGATTCGACAGAGGACAAGATAATACCATTACGTCAAGGTGGCTCCAAGACAGAGGTAGCAAACTTTAGACCAATTAATATATCGGGAGTGGTTATTAAAGTACTGAAAAAGTTGTTGAAAGGTAAAATAATACAATGAGTGGATAGAGATGCGATACTTTATAATTGGCGGCATGACTTTATAAAAGGTAGGTTCTGCCATACTAACTTCACAGAACTGAATAAAGGAAATGGCTAACTATGATACTGCTGAAATTTACAAATGCATTTGACCGAATATGATGAAAAACTATTACAAAAAGTTGGAGCAAATTGGAATGGATATGAAGCTACTAGAAGGGATGGTGGGATGACAGACATCTGAGAATAGTATATGGTGGAGTAAAATTTAAGAGAATCAGGGTTATCTAGTGGAGTGTCTCAAGGTTCTTTACTATGGTCACATCTCTTTAATTTATATATCAATGACATAGGAAGAGATTCAAGAGGGAATATTCAGTTGTTTGCTATGATGCAAAACTAGGGAGAGCAATAGTTGATGAAGGTGATGTATATATATCCTGCAGGAAGAATTAAATAAATTGTCACTCCAAACAAAGGATAATGATTGCCAATTTACTGTTGCAAAATGTAAGGATATGCACATCAGGTTGAAAAGGTTGCAAGTCAATACAATCATATTGATGATATTGGATTGCAGGAAATTGATGAGGCTAAGGACTTGGGGATAATGGTGGACCAAGAGTTGAAGTTCATAGAGCATATCGCAAAAGTTGGTATAATAGCTATAAATATTATTTGGATGTTGAAAAACATGCTAACAAGTAAAGAAAAGGAAGTTATTATCCCTCTTGATAAGACCACGATTCAGTCACATCTTCACTGCTGTACACACATTTGGTTACCTGGGTTTCTTGAGAAACACGAAGAAGTGGAGAGGATTTAGAGATGAGTGACCAAGATAGTGACAGGTATGTGGAATACTCCCTACAAGGATAGATTGAAGTTTGTGAGTTACAAAGTTTATTTGATAGGCAGATAAGAGAGGATATGATAGAAACTTTTAAGATATTAAAAGGGTTTTACAAAATCGATAAAAGTGAAATTTTTCAACATATTACAAAAGTCAGAGAACTAGAGGTAATCGGTGGAAATTGTGTAAAAATATGGTTAGTAGGGTGTGTGAAACCAAATTTTTTCTATGGAGATTTGTGACTGAGTGTAATGGATTGTCGGAATTGGTTGTAAGTTCCCTGACAGTGAATGTATTCAAAGCGGCCTCGCCTACTCCCTATACGGGAATAAAAGGTGTAAGCTGATTTTTTTGAAAACTTTTATGTCTCGGCTTCCAATCATTCAATCTACTTCATATGTCATCAGTGGCGGCCCGTGCATAAGTACTGCGCCACTGCAGCACCCCCAAGGAAAAAATGAAAAAATTAAAATTTGTTTGTGTTTATAAATAATAACAATGCTTACAACATTATATAAATGCAATACATGTTAAAGGTTACAGCTTATGTTTTGACATTGATTGAATAGTTAATAATTGAAATTGTTCGATTAACGCTTTAGATTACGAAACAAATGTACTGCGATCTAACGCCGATAGTTTGCGCTTGGCATTGCAAGGTTACTTCATTCCCAACTGTAACTGCTCAAACGGCCGTGTATTTTTAGTATGTTTAAGCGCCTTATTTCTGTGAGATATTATTATTATTATTATTTGACACCTCCAGGGAGTCCAAAGACTCATCGAGGGAGAGTGTGCCAACAGCATCGAACGATTGGATCCCTTCCAACTACTAACCGCGCTCAAACTTACTTAACTGAGCCATTAGTAGCAGAGGCTCTGAAATGTTTATTATTGGAGCATGTGCGTGGTGAACTATTTTTTGTAAATCTTATTTTATTTTGTTAAAATAAAATTATTTATTTATTATAGATACAAGGCTAAATTATGACGAGTGTCACTGTTGAAAATATGAAAAGAATTATATTTTTTCAATTATCGTTACACAAACAAATGCACTGCGATCTGCCGATGTTCGTTTGCACTTGTCATTGTTATTGATACGAAACTTTTATTATTGGTGTTTGTTCGTGGTGAGGATGAAATACTTTTAACAAAGCAATTTTTAATATGTAAATTTATTTATTAATAAATTCGTTACTGATAAGGGAAAAAAAGTGGTTTTTTTTTTTTTTTTTTGTATATGCAGCCAGTACCCCCACTTAAAATTTTCACTGGCCACCACTCTATGTCATCCTCCTCATCATCAGCCATTGTTGATCTACTGCTGGATGAAGGTCTTTCCAAGATTACTATAAAACTGTCTATCCATGGTTCTCCTTTCCCATGTCACTCGTGCAAATCTGATGATATCATCAATTCACACTGGTTTAGGTCGGCGTCGTGGTCGTTTTTCCTCTTGTGGAATCCAATCTAATACTTCTTTTGTCCATCGTTGATCTTGTCTTCGAGCAATATGGTCAGCCCATTGCCACATCAGATGTTTCACTCTTCCTATGATGTCAGAGGCTTTGGTTTGGTTCCTTATCCACTTATTCCTTTTGTGATCCAGTCTTTTGATACCAAGCATACTTCTTTCCATACTAAACTGTGTTTTTAATTTTTAAATTTCCTTTGCATTTAATGTCCACTGTATTTAACCAACGTATTGGTTAAAAACATTGGTTAAAAACTTTTCTCTTTAGGCATAATGGTAGTTGGCTTTTGAATATTGAATGCAGTTTTCCAAATGCTTTCCATCCAAGCATTGTGCATCTCTAATTTTATTCAGGATATTTTGTTCCATTGATATCTGTTGTCCTAAGTATGTAACGATCTACGTGTTTAATTTACCCATTATTGATTTTTATTATTTCTGGTTGGACATAGCTATTGAACATAACTTGGGTCTTCTTTAGGTTTATCTTTAGGCCAGCTGTTTTGCTAGCAATTTGGAGTTCATGGATATGAGTCTGTAATTAATATGCAGTTGAAGTAAAGATAACTATGTCATCTGCAATGCGTAAAGGACTTAAGTATCTTCCATTTATCTTCAGACCTCTCCCTTCCCAATCAAGAAGTTTGAATATTTCAAAAGCAGAGATGGTTCTATTGAAATGAATTGCTGCTGTGGCATTGGTGTATGCTGATTTGATGGTCCTGGCATATGACTCCACTTGTTCGTATCATAATGCTTTAAGTATTGCACAAGTTTTACTAAATCAAAAACTTTCTCATAATCAATAAACCATGACAAAATGGTAACTGATTCATTACACCATTCAATAATCTGCTGTACAACTTGAATATGGTCCATTGTACTAAAGCCACTTCGATAGCCTGCCTGTTCTTTTGGGTGTGTTAAGTCTAGAGTCGTACAAATCCTATGAGCAAAGGACTTTTGTAAACCACTGGTAGTAGATTGATGGGTCAATAGTTCATCACGTCTTCTGCCTTACCTTGTTAATGCATCAGAATTAGGGTAGCTTTCTTCCATGTTCTTGGTACATCATTCTTCTTCAGGCATAAAGTAAATAGGTTTGCTAAGAGTTTGTAGATAATTTCTCCAACTGTTTTTAGAAGTTCAGCTCTAACTCCATCCTCACCTGCAGCTTTTCCATTTTGCAAGCTTTGAATGCTCTACATAACTTCTGGTAGAATCTGTGGTATTTCAGCTAATTCGTAGTTGTCTTCATTTAATTCATCATCTTGATATAATACTGAGCAAATTTCTTCAATTCTTTTTGCTATAGCATATCTATCTCTGGTTATGGCCCCATTTTGTAGTTTCACTGCAACCATCTATTTATTGCTGTTCATCAATTGCTGTTTGGCTTTTTTTTGAGACTGCAGTTGTTTGTTGTATGAATTTACAATTGAATTTTCTTGTATCTACTGTGATACGTTTTCTGATCGTTTTGTACAATTCAGAGTGTTCGGTTTTATTCTGCAGGTTATTTGATTGTTTCATTTTTCTTCGTTTCTTCATAAGCTGTTTTGTTTTTTCAGAAATTTTGTTAGTATTTTGTATTCTTGAAAAAGTAAAGCCATAAAAAAAGTTTTACTTTGCCCAATATGTATGGTGATAAAACTTAGGTAATTCTTGCTTCTGATTTGGTACCTGCAGAAGAAAATTTTGGTTCACAAATTTTATTGATCAATGTCGACAAGCTGTCATTTGCGCGAAAATTTTGGCTGTGACCCACAGTAAGATAAGCAACAAGAGCTTCACTTGCTGCAATTTTATCACTTTCGCTATCACCATCACGTCTCACCATAAACGAGCTAATGTTTTTAACTGAAGCCAGAATTTTTAACATACCTATGTTTCTGGTTACGTAGATGTCGCTTCTGTCTCCATGAGCGACGGGAAAATGGACATTACAATGTTGGCATACCACTTTTGTTGCATTACTGTGCATCTTGTCCAGTTGAATAAATTTGAATTCTTTCTGGAGATCATCATTAAAACTGCAGTTTTGCCACTTTGACATTGTAAGGGTGGACTTAAAGATTTAAAAAATAAAACTTAAAACTTTAAAAATTGACATCGAATAACAAAGTCACCGGTTAGCATAGAGACAAAACAAAAAGTAATGTAGGCCGACCATATTTTCTTGAGACAAAAACGGGACATTGGGATGGCAAAAACGGGAAGGAGAGTTACGTAATATTTTGTATTCATGAAAAAGTAAGATGATAAAAAATTTTTATTACATAAACTATTGAGCTTACCATTATTCTTCAATGACAGAACCCATACAAAAATTTAGGTGGACGTAGAGAGGGCATGTATTTCAGGTAAGGAAATAAAATCTATAATTTTGTCTTGAACACTACAATTTGGCAAAAAGTACCGCACAACGATTGGAAAAAGTTTGATGTCCTTTAATTCTTTTTGTTTTATTAAAATACTCTATTACTTTGCCCAATATGTATGCTGATGAAATACTGGTAATTATTGCTTCTGATTTGTTACGCGCTGATGAAAATTTTGATTCATAAATTTTATTTGTCGATGTCTACCAAGCAGTCATTTACGCGAACACTTTGACCATGATGCACAGTATGATAAGTAACAAGAACTTCACTTGCTGCAATTTTATCGTTTTTCACTATCACCATCACCGAGCTGATGTTTTTAAACGAATTCGGAGTCTTTTCAGCATCGTTATGTTTCTGGCTACGTTGATGTTGGTTGATGTCGCTTCTGCCTCCATGAGCAACGGAAAAATGAACAATACAATGTTGGCATACCACTTTGGTTCCATTGCTACACAGCTTGTCCAGTTTAATAATTTTGAATAATTTCTGGAGATTGCCATTAAAACTGCAATTTCGCCTCTTTGACATTCCAAGGATAGACTTAAAACTTTAAAAAATATGAAATTTAAACTACCGGCATTGAATAACAAACCCAACGGTTAGCATACAGGAAAAACAAAAACTAACGTTACAGCAAAACAGACGCGTAAGTGTTGCCGAAATGCATTTTTTTTTATTTTATATGAATAAATCACTGCAGATATCGATATTTGGTATCGAACATGAGACTCCATCAAAAAAAAAAAAAAAAAAAATCAGCTAATGCCTTTTTGTTCCCATATAGGGAGTAGGCAAGGCCGTTTTTTTTTTTTTTTTTTTTTTTTTTTTTTTTTTTTTTTTTTTTTTTACATGCGACTCCATGGTTATACAAATTACTGGTATCCATGATATTTATGTACGATTATAGGTTATGAATAATGAATTATGATTGACCAATATTAAAGTATATTTATAGTTTTAATTAAAAACGGGACAAAATTGACATATTTATTAAAACGACGGGACGGCCGGGAAATACGAAAGAAACGGTGCTGTCCCATTCAAAATGGTACATATGGTCAGCCTATGCTTATGTACTGTGGAACCAGCTATTTCAAGTGAGCATTGTAAAAGGTTTTTGGTAATAATGTAATTCCTTTCTGATGGATCAGCATTGTCAATCTATTGTTTAGCTCATGTTGGAATATGAGCGCGGTTAGTAGTTAGAAGGGGGATCAATCGTTCGATGCTGTTGGCACACTTAAACTACCGGCATTGAATAACAAACTCAATGGTTAGCATACAGGAAAAACAAAAACTAACGCTACATTTTTGCCATGTGTACACACATCTATGTTTTGATTTGATCTTTGAAACATTTTTCTTTAGAGGCTTGTGTAGCTCAGTGGAAGTGTTGCTTGCATCCTCTGCGCTTGGTCGCTCGAAGTCAGACTTAAGTTCATGTCTAGTTGCCGACTGGAGGAACGTTTTTCTAAGCCTTTCTTCGACCGATTCCCGAATTAGTCGATCTCTGGCGCGAGCAAGCGGCTTTTTATCCCATAAACTCAAGAAAATCGACCATAGTACCCACATTATTTCAGACAGTAACATATCTTGTTAGGGTAAGGTACCCAAAGATGGCAGCACTTGTTTGCCAGTCTCTTCATCGGTGGCTGCTATAATTAGTGATAGACATGGGCCAGCTATCTCTGATTGGCTACCGGTGGAGATTGAACTGCCCACTCACTCTCCAAAAGCTTGATAGGGTATAAAGGCCTCGCCTACTTCCTATAAGTGAATAAAAGGCGTTACCTGATTTTTATATTTTTTAACTTTTTTCTTTTTGGCAATTTATTTGTATTTTACGACGCATCTTACTATGGGTTACTTCCAATGTTGAAGTTGTTTATAGCAGTGCAGTCTTGAAAGATATTTTCTTATTGCTGAGGATAAAGTCAATTTCACTGGTTTTTCATTTGGACTTTTTCATATCCACTTCCTACATGTTTTTTTTTCTTGAAAAAGGAAGTCATGATGTACAGGTTTTCCTTTTTCTGCAAATTCTATCAACCTTGCTCATCTATCATCTTTCATACCATATCCAAAATTTCCCATTAAGCATTCACCCGATTGTTTTATACCAATTTTAGCATTGAAGTCTCCCATTACAATTCTGAAATGATGTTTTCTTTTATTGTAGAGTTAGGGTACATCATGACAGACAGATTCAATTTCTTCATCTGTATGACTTATTCTTGATGCATAGACTTGGATGGTCTTAAGAGAGTATCTTTTTGAGATTTGAACAACAATACTTTCTATTCGATCAGATATACTGTCAAATTCTATTGTTGTTCTTCAATTTTTTGTTGATCATAAATCTAACTTCAGATTCTTTCCCATCTTGGCCTCTATAATACAGTATGTCTCCGTGTTTTAACTGAAGAGAGTCTGAGAATGTCTTATTTTAGTCCCTTTAACACTTCAGTTCTTTCAGTTAGCTGTCCTTCACTGCTCAGAGTTCTACAGTTTAAAGTTCTAAGGCCTAGTTTCCAATGGCAGCATGATCTCGTTACCTGGGGATTCTTTTCACCGCCTACCTTCATGTTAAAAGAGTGTTACCACCTACCACAGCAGGTTACCACCTGCTGCTGTAAGCTAGTAGCAATCTGGCCCCTGAGGAATGAGTATTATTTTATTTCTGTTTGATTCTTTTTGAAAGATTAGACCATAAATTCACCACGCTGGTCGCCCACTGCAGGTTGGTGAATGGCAATATTTTAACATGGAATCGCCAGTCCCAAAACGACTGGTCCAAGGCTCTTTATTCAGTCTTAATATCTATATCTATCTATCTATCAATCAGAGCAGAGGTTAACAAGAGTAAGCGAATCTACCACCTAATTATTGAGCTACAAACACAATACCAGGATGAATATTAGATTAAACTTACAATCAAACTTTCATAATGTCTTTGGGCCTTTTTTCTCTCAGTGCAAGAGGGTGTGCAGCTGCTTTATGCAACAGAATAGTCCTTGACCAGGACAAAAATATCATACAGACCTAATACTTCTGCAAGAAACAAACATCAACTCCTCATCCAATTTATCCAGAAGATGGGCAGAGTGGCCTTATGATCTACAACCCAACAACATCATGGAGCAGGAATTAGCTTGGGTATACATCATCGATCTCCCTACAAACTGAAAGTGATTGCTGATATACCAGGATATGCCTTGTATGCTCACATAAAAGCACCCAACCATAATACCCTGCATGTCTTCAATATCTACATATCACAGCAGGATGCTCTGGCATCACAAATCCTGGATTTCATTCAAATCCATCTTTCTAGTATTGACCAAGAACATATCATAATAGCTGGAGACCTTAATTGCACTCTTGACCAAGAAAAAGACTTCAATGTGCTGAACATTGTAGCCAGTTAATAAACAAACTTCAAACACTGGTAAACGATAATGAACTCATCTACATCTTTTGGCAACAACATCCAGATAAGAAGTCTTACATATGGAGGTCAGCAATCACAGCGACTAATAGGCCACTCTAACAAGCACGACTGGACAGATACATTTCCAAACACACCTTTCTCTAGTTAGAAACATCTCACACATTCCTTCCTACATCTTAGATCATTGCTTCATCAAGCTGCAACTTTCATTATCTTTGGAAGTATCCAAATCACTATGTGCCTATTGGATCTTCAACAATACCCTCCTGAAAGATCCAGATTACCTAATAAACACTCAGGCTATAATAACCAACCTCACTCACTTGAAAGTGGATACAGAACCAATGAAAACATGGTACCCCACCTAAAATCACAAATAAAATCCTTTATGCAGATCTACAGTCACCAGAAAAATCAACAGAGGAACATTAGAATCTCACAACTTGAAGAACAGCTCAAGTAACTCCCAGAAGAAAGGCCTGAATATCATTCAGTCTTCCAAGCCATGCAAAGACACTGAGAATTATCAGCAAAACATGCCCCACTTAGATCGCGGCATGTAAAAATAAATCTTTTAGATTAAAAAAAAAAAAAAAAATCAGCTAACGCCTTTTTATTCCCGTATACGGGGAGTAGGCGAGGCCATTTAGCCCTATCTAACTTTTAGAGACTGAGTGGGCAGTTCAATCTCCACTGGTACTAATCAGAGATAGATGGCCCAAGGCTATCACTAATTAAGCGGTACTCAGTGAAGAGAGACGGCTCAAATGTGCTGCCATCTCGTGGTCCCTAACCCTAACACAATATATTTAATGTCTGAAATAATGTGGGTTCTACGGTCGATTTTCTTGAGTTTACAGGACGAAAAACCCGAGTTTCCAGGAGGAAAAACCTGCTTACCCTTTAGATTCCCCCACAAAATATTTTTTGTCTTTGGAAAAAAAAATGTAAGGCAGCAAACTCCATCTCTGCTATCAGACTTCAAGATGGCGGCATCACAGAAGATCCAAGTAAAATCATCATCATCATCATGAAATTCCTGCCATGTACCCACAAGGGGTGTACAGGATATGATAGTACTACATGAAAAAATTATATCATTACTAACTTCCTATCTACAATTTTCCTCCAAATCAGTCTGTTACTTGTCAAGACTCCAACATTATCAGATCTTATATTTCTATCGTCTAAGGCACTTTGTACCGTATCAATCCACCTATATCTTGGTCCTCCTCTGTGTCGTTTTGCTGCCAACCTGGCAGAGAACACTTGTTTTGCTAATCTTTCCTCGCCATTCCGTTTAAGTGACCATACCACCTGAGATTAGCTCTGTTAACGCATTCCTGGATGCTGACAATGTCAAGTTCTTTCCTAATATCCTCGTTTTTAATATGATATTGCCATTGATGCCATCTGTTCACTCTTATTATCTTTCTCAGGACTCTCATATCTGCGGCCCCTAGTCTTTGGTCAAGTGTTTTACTTCTGACCCAGCTCTCAGATCCATAAGTTAAAACTGGTTTGAACACTGTCTTGTATACAGCTAATATAGTGTTCTGACTAATTTCTCTCTTATTTCATATGAATTTATTCAATTGACTTCTCACCATACCAGCTTTGCTAATTCTGTTGTCTATTTCTATATTTCATTTACCATCTTCAATAAAAATCGTGCCTAAGTAGGTGAAATGTTTTACTTGTTCCACAGGTTTTCCATTCACAACACAGTTGACATTTTCAACAATTCTACCTATTTTCATTGTCTTTGTCTTTTTATTGCCGACCTTCATACCATATCTATTACAACAGCTATTCAATTTAGTCAGAGAATCTTGCAGACTTGTAGCGGATTTATTTAGAAGTATAACATCATCTGCATAAAGCAAAGAGCTGATATTAACATCTCCAATTTTGATATCATGTTTAATACCACTTTCCTTCATAATGTGATCCATATAGATAATGAATAACAGAGGGGATAATGTACATCCTTGTCTCACACCAGATTTAACATTAAACCATCTTCCTGCACTTCCTTCAATTCTAACTGCTGACTTACAACTCAAATAAAGACTAAGTATTGCTTGATATAATGCCCCATTGACACCATATAACTGTAGCGTATTGAATAGCTTCTGTCTTGGCACCTTGTCATATGCCTTTTCCAAATCGACAAAACTTAAATACAGATCTTTGTTATATTCCCATGCTTTCTCGACTATTTGTCATAAAGTGAAGATCTGATCCTGACAGCCTCTGTTTGGCCTGAATCCAGCTTGTTCTTCACCAAGCTTTTCTTCCACAATTCTTCTCAAACGTTTCTCAAGTATGCTTGCATATATCTTGCCAGGAACACTCAGTAGGGAAATACCTCTGTAATTCTCACATTCAGTTTTATTTCCCTTTTTGTAGAGGGTGTCTCAAAATTAACGCAAGATTTAAATTTATCACCATTTGTGCGGTAAAGTGTTGCCAATTAGAAAACAAATACAGCGTGATAGCTAACAGTTCAGGGTTATTAAAAATGACCACACACAGCGAAGAGAGTTCGTTGAATGAATTATGGAACAACAAGTGGTTTTTTTATTTCTTATTTCTTATTTTTCGAACAATCATCTTCAGCGATGAGGCTCATTTTCATCTTGATGGCTTCGTTAATCGACAAAATTGTCGCATTTGGGGTTCGGAAAATCCACGGGTGATTGTTGAGAAACAAATGCATCCACAACGTGTCACTGTTTGGTGCGGATTTTGGGCTGGAGGCATCATCGGTCCATTCTTCGAAAATGCGGCTGGTAAGGCAATAACAATTAATGGTGCTCGTGCTCGCTATCGCGACATGATAATCCAGTTTTTTTGTGCCTAAGTTGCAAGATATGGATGTGGACGACATGTGGTTTCAACAAGACGGTGCCACATATCATACAGCCCGAGAAAAAATTCAATTACTGCACAAGTCATTTCCTGGTCGTGTAATTTCCCGTTTTGGTGATCAGAATTGGCTGCCCAGATCATGTGACTTAACGCCGTTGGACTTTTTTCTTTGGGGTTTTTTGAAGTCTAAGGTTTATGCCAACAAGCCCACAACCACCCACGCCTTGAAGGAGGAAATTGAGCACGGTATCAACGAAATTCAGCCACATTTATGCAAAACGATCATGGAAAATTTCGACAAAAGAGTGTGTATGTGCCAGCAAAGCCGTGGAGGCCATTTACCCGATATGCTATTTCATTCATAACTCTATACTGTATACTTTATGAATCAATAACAAATTACAATTTTTAATTAAAAACCTGTGTTTTCTATCAAAATTACTTCTTGCGTGAATTTTGGGACACCCTGTATATGGGTACTATGAGAGCTCTACTCCAATCATCAGGAATTCGTCCCTCTGTCCAGGCTTTCTGAACTATGCAGTGCAGCCACTGTAAGACTCTTATACCACCATACTTCAGCATTTCTGGTCAAATATCATCTACTCCAGCTGCCTTTCCACATTTCAAGCCTTTGATGGCTTTTTCTACTTCAAGTATGGATATGTATTCCTGACTGCATGCCTGGTCAGTGTTTTTTATCACTGTGCTGTCATCACTGCTTGTTTCATTTAGCAGTTTTTCAAAGTAATTACTCCATACTTCAAGGATATCTTTTTCTCCCGTTTTCATGTCACCTTTATCATCTCTAACTCCTTTTACAGCACTCTTTCCTCCATTCCTAAGCTTCTTCAACAACCTCCAGAATATTTTGCCACCTTCTTGATATTTATTTTCTATATTCTTGCCAAAGTCCTCTCATGACTTTTGTTTAGCTAGTTTTACACAGTGTTTAGCATTCATGCATTTGTCTCTGTATTCTCTAAGAACACAAGCTGACTTATTTGACAGGAACTTTTGATATACTTTCTTCTTTTCCTTCACTGCCTCTTGAACTTCCTGTGTCCACCAGGGAGTTCTGATTTTTTTATCCTTGCAGACAACCTCACCACATGCCTCTCTGGCAGAATCAATCAGTTTTCTCCAGAGTTTGCCACTGATTCTCCAAGGTTTGATTCCTGTTTTCAAACTCTTTCATTTTTTCTTCAATAATCTTTGTGTATTTTAGTCTACAGTTCACATCTGAGAGCTGCTCAACTTTGATTCGCTTTACAACTTTCTTACATGTTATTCTTTTCAATATGAAATTCAATTTTATCCTGCTTAAGACTAAATAGTGATCACTTCCAATTTCAAATCCTCTGTACACTCTAGTGTCCTGCACCAGAGAGAAAACATCACTATCAACAATAACATAGTCAATGAGACTTTTCTTATTCCTAGCCTTTTCTCTCCATGTGAATTTGTGCACATTTTTATGTTGGAACATGGTGTTAGTAATAACCAGTCCATGTCCTAAGCAGAAATCCAACAGATATTTGCCATTGTTATTAGCTTTGCTCTTTTCTCCAAATTTTCCCAAAATATTTCCAAGTAAAATCACTTCTGAAATCCTACAATACTACAAGAATACACACAGCTCTACAGTAACATTCCATCATGCCATTGATGGAATACTGAAGAAATAAAAAAAACTCTGCAAAAGATGGGAACCAATTAGAAAACAAAATCACACTAGATGAACTGAAACCTGCAAGCACATCCTTTCCAAAGAACAAATCTCCCGGACTTGGTCTTACGTCAGAGTTTTTCCAAGTCTTCTGGAATCAACTTGAATCCACTTCTCCTCAAAACACTGCAAGAAGCCTACCTCAATGGGCTCCCACAATCCGTCACGACCAAAGCAGCACGATTGATACCAAAGAAGGGAGACCACATGGATATCCAAAACTTGCGTCCAATCTCCCTAATTAATACCGATTACAAAATAATTTCCAAAGTTATAGAAATCCAATAAAGATGACACTGCCTGAAGTTATTGGCAGACATCAAACGTTCTCTGTTACAGGAAGATCAATACATAATAACCTCCATTTAATAAGAGATCTCACCCACATTGCAAACAGCCAACATGAAACCTAGCACTCGTCAGCCATGATCAGGAGAAGGCTTTCGACAGGGTAGAGCACGAGTACCTTTATGAAGTCCTAAAGGCATTTGGCTATGGTCCTCTCATCACTGAAACAGAGCAATTGCTATAGAGAGATGCATTCTTCTGTTTAAAAATCAACAACAGGCTCACTCTTACTTTGTCATACTCTCAAGGGATCAAGCAAGGATGTCCTCTCTCTGGACAATTATACACACTGCCCATCGAACCCTTCTTAAAAAGAGTACACAACACCATCATCTCCAAATGAACCAGCATAATAGAGCGACATCAAAAAATAATGCAATCAGCATATGCCAATGACGTAACTATAATAGTCCGAAATGAAGAAGAAATGACAGTAACCGAGGAAGCACACAGACTATACGGCGAAGCCTCAGGGGCCAAATTAAATTCTGCAAAAACTGTGGCTTGTGGTCAGGCAGATGGAAGGCTAGAAATGATTCTCTGATTGAATGTACCTGGTCAAATGATGTACAAATATACTTAGGTGTGCACCTTGGCAACAGAAAATATATAACACACTGAAATGGACACAGCTGCATGTGTGTGTTATGGCATACCTTCAAAGTACTCACACCCCCTGAAGAATTTCTCCACCACATTCAAAAGGCAATCAGACGTTTCCTCTAGAACAATACTAACTGGACAACATACCTTGAACTCTGCAAGCCACTCAGTAAGGGAGGTCAAAGCCTGATTTCTCTTGAAAACAAGATTAGATGATTCAGGATAATCTTCATCGTAAAGACACTCCATGCAATCATACTTATGTAACCACCTTTGATTACATCACGAAATCATCCACCAAAGGACTTGCACTTTCCACAATCCTCCGAATGGTCAGTTTCGAACCATCTCCTCCTAAACTACCTCATTTTTACAGAGATGCTCTACAGTAGTGGAAAAACACAGAACTTCATCACACACTGACAGGATCAACAGAGTCAGCTGTACTTACAGAACCACTATTTTTGAACAGAAACATAACAAGTCTCACAACTGGCCAGCCCTTTCTTTTCCCTACATGGAACTGGGCAGGAATAAGAATCATAAGGGACTGCCTGACCCAGACCCTAAATTGGAAAACATTCACAAGCCTACCAATGAAGAATCCAAAAACTAAAAAGCAATATCAACAGATGCAAGCTGCTATTATAAAAGCCTATCCAGATATCGCTACACAGCAGGGAATCCGTATTCTTTCTAGAACTTCTCGAAAAACTCAAGAAAAATCTTCACTGCAAAAATTAGTGAGAGCCTTGAGCCAACTATCTCTGATTGGCTACCAGTACTGCTCACTCAGTCTCCAAAAGTTAGATAGGGCTAAATGGCCTCCCTACTGTATAAGGGAATAAAAGAGCATTAGCTGATTTTTTTTTCTTTCAATTTTTGCTTTGATTCAATTAGTTTGTAACTCCTGTTCTGCAGCTGTTAGAATAAATCGTTCTCTTCTTTTTGGTATATTCATATTATAGCCTTTGCCAGGTCTTGATCTGATTAATTTTTTCATCGATGTCTCGCAGAAATTGGCCATGCAAGGGTTTATTTTTCCGGTGCACAGATCTATTATTTGGTGTCTTTCTTGTTATTGGATTAATTTCCTATTGCTTTTAAGGGTTTCTTGTGAAATAGCTTGGGGCACCTGTTCAGTGTGATTGTCGACGTAAATTTTTAAAGCAATGACTGTTGAAGAAATCAGTTTAAAAATTACATCGGCAATAGCCCTGAGTAAATGATATTTACTCAGTGGTATTGTAGATGTGGAGTCAACATCACTTCGTGGATATGATGCACTGTGCATAATCATTAATTTTAGAGTTTTGGGGTCTAATTTGTCTGGCTCTTTTTTTTTATCTGCAATTTAGTCTGTAAGCTGCGCATCGAATCACTAGTGTATCCCAAGAGTTCATTGCTCAAATTATGCTCAATATATTAAGTTTTATTCTTAGAATATTCCATTCTTTTGATGTATTCTGCTGCTGCTTGTTGAATGTTTGAGTGGAGAATATCACTATCTTCTAATATTCCTAGGTATGAATAGTGTTTGTTAGCTGAAATTACTTGTATATATTTCTACTGGTCAAAATTAAAATTGCTGGTGTCATTAATATTTCCTTGTTCAATAGATAAAATTGCACATTTATTACAAATTCTATTGTGATGTCCTGACTGAAAATACAGACCGTGTTTAGTCCATTTACTATGAGCATTTTCCATTTAATTTCATGTCATTCCATACAGTAGACAGGAAAGTTTAATATCATTTTCAGAAATTTTATATTCAAGTTGTTTTTCTTCAAAACAATAGGCAATGCTATCAAAGAAATGTTGGCAAGGTAAGGAATTTTATTTCCATGATTTCATAGCAACAGCTAGCAACGAACATATGGTTTTACTAATTCTGCATATTTCTAGTGATTTTAGAATCAAAGAGTTTGAGAGAGTTTTTATAGTCTATTCATTTAAGTTCCTTTTTTTCGTCCTTTTGAATTTCTCATTTTATCAATAAGGAGGTGCTCTTTTGTTCCAATCTGCATTTTATTGTCGATTTCATTTCCACTAAAGAAATAAAGAAACTGCCTTGGTATTCCATAATGCAAAACACACACACTCTTTCAGATGTGTATAATGTTATGCACATAATAAGGCAATTTATTCGGCTGGTTAGTCACCTTACCAGCTTTGCTTAATCAGTTGTCTCTTTCCATATTTAACGTGCAATCTTCACTAAAAAACTGTGCTTAAACAGCTGAAATATTTTACTTGTTCTATAGGCTCTCCATTCAGAATGCAGCTGAAGTTTCCTATGCTCCTGTCTATTTTCATAGTTTTGGTCTTTTTATTGATGATTGACAAATTTGTTACAGTTAGGAGTACATCATATGCAAAAAGCAAGCTAAGTCTGACATCTGCAATTCTAACATCAGGCATAATGCCACTTTCTTGCATAATGTGATCCATATAGATGATGAATAAGAGTGGAGATAATGTGCATCCATGTGAATCCTGATTTTACATCACTATTTTCCTATATTTCTTTCAATTCTAACTGCTGACTGACAACTTAAATATAGACTATGTATTGTTCTGTATAATGTCCCATTTATCCTATACAATTGTATAACTGTATGTATAAATGATTTCTCAACTATTTGTTGAGAAATCATGGGAAACCTTTCTGACCAGGCCCTCTGAATTAAGCAGTGTAGCTACTGCAAAACTTTTATACCTCCATACTTCAAAGCATTTCTGGTCGAATAGCACCCACTCCAGCTGCCTTTCCACATTTCAAGTTTTTGATATCTTCACGTATTGATATGTACATCTTTTTGCATTCCTCTTGAAAATGTTCTAATATGGTTCTGACACTGCTTGTTCTATTTAACAGTCTGGGCTTTCTAAGCTTTTCAATCTAGAGAACATTTTGCCACCTTCCTGATATTTATCTTCTGTATTCTTATCAAAGTCTTCCCATGACTTTTGTTTAGCTATTTTTACACATAGCTTAGCTCTCTCACATTTTTTTCTGTATTCTTGTAGGAAATCTGCCAATTTATTTTGTATGCTTTCTCCTTTTCTAAGACTGCTTCTTTAACTTCTTGTATCCCCCATGGGGTTCTTATTTTTCTATCCTTGCAGATGACTTCACCACATACTTCTATCTCTCTCTAGCTGAATCACTCAATGTGTCTTCTTCAGAGTTTGCCACTGAGATTTCATGATTTGGTTCTTGTTTTTGAACTGTTTCTTTCTTCAATAATGTTTGTATAGTTGAATCTACAGTTTACTTGTAAAAGCTGCTCAACTTTAATTCTTTTTAAAATGTTCTTACATTCTTGTAATGCGATATTCAGTTTTATCCTGCTTAGTACTAAGTAATGGTCACTTCCAATTTCAAATCCTCTTGTATCCTGAACTAGCATGAAGATATCTCATCTCATCTTCTTTATACCCTCTTTTACCTACTGTCCACGCCCAAGACTGGCTAACTTGGCTATGGCTGCGGAAGATCCTTCAGCTCCTCACATCACCGATGGAAATCGAACCAAGGACACTCCTTCCCCAGGCATATGGTTGCGAAGCGCACAGCCTCTAGGCTAATGCGGACTCATGAAGATATCACTATCAACAATGACATAGTCAATGAGGCTTTTCCTATTTCTTGTATCTTCCCTCCATGTGAATTGTGCACATTCTTATGTTGGAACATCATGTTAATAATGACTAGTCCATGTTCTGAGAAGAAGTCCAGCAACCTTTATTGTTAGCTCTGCCCTTTTCACCAAATTTTCCCAAAATGTTCCTATATGCCTGGTGGGATTCATTTCCTACTCTGCTATCTCCAATAAGGACCAATTTTTCCATTTTCTTTATGTCAGATGCCCATTCTAATGATGTGAAAAAATTCCTCCACTTCTTCCTTAGAAGAACCTTCTGTGGGAACATAGGCACAAATAATAATAATAATAATAATATTATTATTATTATTACATCCTCCATGGAATTGGTAGACTCATTGTGGGAGGTTCATTCAACTGACAACATATTTATCATATAGAATCTTAAAATCCTTAACACTCTTTGCATTAACAACACATTCTGGTAAATGTTAAAAATACCAAGCAAATTTAAACCTGGTTTTACTCCATTTCCCAAGTAAGCAAACAGACAAACAAGTCGAGTTTGCGCCTGCAAGTGATGCAAGTCTAGTTGATCCTACAGGTAGTGCAAGACCAAGGCAACTTGTGGTATAAAGGTGGCATAAGCTCTGATCACTAATCTTAATATTTACCCTTAATGCCAAAACACATCTCCAAGAAGGGGATGTATGATGTTTTGTATTAAAGGCAAGGGGCCACTACCCAGACCGGTTTCGACATTTATTGAGGTCTCATCAGTGGGAGCCAGGCTAGAAATACTAAGATTTAGTAATACAGAGCTTATTAAGTATTTTACCAGAACAAGTTACCATAAGGTGTTATAACCTTATTAAATAAAAATCTCTGGAGGAGATATAAATGTAGAAAGTATTTTACCTTGGGTATAATAAATGTTAAAAATACCAAGCAAATTTAAACCTGGTTTTACTCCATTTCCCAAGTAAGCAAACAGACAAACAAGTCGAGTTTGCTCCTGCAAGTGATGCAAGTCTAGTTGATCCTACAGGTAGTGCAAGACCAAGGCAACTCGTGGTAAAGGTGGCATAAGCTCTGATCACTAATCTTAATATTTACCTTTAATGCCAAAACACATCTCCAAGAAGGGGATGTATGATGTTTTGTATTAAAGGCAAGGGGCCACTACCCAGACCGGTCTTGCACTACCTGTAGGATCAACTAGACTTGCATCACTTGCAGGAGCAAACTCGACTTGTTTGTCTGTTTGCTTACTTGGGAAATGGAGTAAAACCAGATTTAAATTTGCTTGGTATTTTTAACATTTATTATACCCAAGGTAAAATACTTTCTACATTTATATCTCCTCCAGAGATTTTTATTTAATAAGGTTATAACACCTTATGGTAACTTGTTCTGGTAAAATACTTAATAAGCTCTGTATTACTAAATCTTGGTATTTCTAGCCTGGCTCCCACTGATGAGACCTCAATAAAGGTCGAAACCGGTCTGGGTAGTGGCCCCTTGCCTTTAATACAAAACATCATACATCTCCTTCTTGGAGATGTGTTTTGGCATTAAGGGTAAATATTAAGATTAGTGATCAGAGCTTATGCCACCTTTACCACGAGTTGCCTTGGTCTTGCACTACCTGTAGGATCAACTAGACTTGCGTCACTTGCAGGCGCAAACTCGACTTGTTTGTCTGTTTGCTTACTTGGGAAATGGAGTAAAACCAGGTTTAAATTTGCTTAGTATTTTTAACATTTATTTATTATACCCAAGATAAAATACTTTCAACACATTCTGGTAATGCATTCCATTCACTGACAATTCTACATGTAAAAAAATCCACTACTCACCCCCCCCCCCCTCTTCACCACACTTTTACATAACACCAAGGATGATCTCTGGTTTTTTCCTCTCACTTTCTACTCTTTTTATAATCCCCTCTGGATTAATCTGATAAAATCCTCTCACTAACTTAAATGTCTCTATCATATTACCTCTTTTCCTACTATCCACCAAACTCTGTAATCCATATCTCTTCAACCTCTCTCCATAGCCAGCATTCCAAAGTCCTCACACTGTCTTAGTCATTTGCCTCTGGACCCTCTCCAATGTCTCCATATCACACTGAAAACCAGGTGACCAGATTTGAGCACAATAATCCAAGTGTGGTCTGAGAAGTGCTTTATACAGTGGCACAACCACTTCCTTATGTTAGACATGTTAGAGTACTTCTTATCATAGCAGCACTATGATGTGCAGCCTGGCAATATGCTCTCTAAACTTCAGTCTAGTGTCAACCATCACTCCCAAATCTCTAATCTCATCCACTTCCAGCAGTACGTCACCATCAATATAGTACATAGCCTTATATTTCTGCACTGCAAACTGCAGCACCTTGCACTTATGGATATTAAAACTACAACCCACTCCTTTGTCCAAGTAAAAAAGTCTATTCAAATCTTCCTGAAGGGAAGATTTGAATGTTACCTTATCATAATTGTTACCTTATCATAAAATGCAAGTAAATTGCTAAAACAGGACCCACCCTTTACAAATCCATGCTGATCATCATAAAGAATGTTATGTCCATCAACCCAATCCTGTATTCTATTCCTTATTAATCTCTCCAACACCTTGACAATATATCATTGTCAATTTCCCCATTTTGAAGTTTGTCAACATAACTGTACTACTTGAAACTGCTTCCCAATCAAGAAGTTTATATTCATGTTTGGTGTTGAATGCTATCGCTACACCTTCCTTTCCTTGATCATTATTGCCTGAATATAACATCCTATAATTATCATTCAGTAAGGTCTCACTTGTTTTTGTCTTCTTTGTTTCGGTCATGCCAATTATGTCCATGTGGTACTTTTCCAATTCTTATGAAGTTTGATTTCCTTTCCATTAATACTCCTTATATCGATGGTTCCTATTTTCAGTTCTTCTGACACTGGGGTTCTTCTTCTACTAGATATTGAGCTGGTGCTTATTCCAGGATAGTGAAGATAGCAAATAGTGAAGATAAGCTGGTGCTTATCTTCACTGTTTGCTTATTTCCTGACGAAAACAGTGGGGACCTTGTTTAACTGGGTGATGCCCCAGTCGGCATGAAATACCATCATGTTGTACCATCATATGCATTTATGGTTTAAGCCAACAGAGAGCACAATTTGGTTGGCAAAGTCCCAAATTGCCAATCTGTCCTCATTCGTTTAGTACCCAGTATTCTTACTGGGTACTAAACGAATACCTAAACGTGAAGGTGAGGATTGGACATTAGGCCAGAAGCCCCACTCTGTTCTCTGTATTCCTGAAAGGTGATGTGGAGGTCTCTTCCCAGTTATTTGGCTTTGACCGTTAAGCGACCCCAAGTACTAGTATGATGCAATATATTGTATCATTATTTCACATAACATTTATTTCAATAAATGTTATGTGAAAGTAGCAAAAAAAATTATTTATTTTTTTTAATAAAAAAACCTAAATAAAATATCTTGTACCACAGCACTGATGCAAATAATAAAGGATGGCAGATATGACCAGTAGTAAATTTATTGTTAAAAGTGACTCTTGTCATAAGAGTCACACTTTAGTAAGAGTGTATTTTATTGAATAATAAAATTTGAAGTAATTTTATTTTTTATTAAATAATAAACAAAATAATGAAATAATGTATTTTATTTTCACATATATGAAATTTGTTTTCGTATCTCTTTATGAAGAAAGAAAATAAATAAAATGGTAAGCCAAAGTGGATCAAAATGAATTTCTTCACTTTGGCTGGCGGGTAAGTTAATTAGCTTAAGAGATACCATAAGAAGTTCACAATACAGCAAACACATATTTCTTTACATGTGCAATTTATTGAGTTTTAATATGCTCACTGTGAAATACATTCATATTTACAATTTAAAACCAAATTCACTTTTCTAATAAAAACATTTTATAGAGCTTTTCATCTTCTCTAGTTGAGAAGTTAGGAATGAAATTAATTTTCACTATTTCTAGAAATCCTTCATTGAGCTCTGGTTCCTTGTATTTGGACCTGAAACAACCAATATTAAAGGTTTTAAAGGATGGAAAGTGAAAAATATCAATTATGAATAGATTTTTATTTTATAATAATATTGAAATGTCATAATTTCTCTAAAGTCATAATTTAGTATTTACTCGTATGTCTTTCTTTATAGACACAAGTGCAGTAAGGCAGAATTAATACTACTGATCTGGCAGTATTAATCCTATGCAACTGATTTTGATTTTCATACTAAGGCAAAGTGATATAAATCAAGAAGAATTAATAGCCTTATTCTTTAACAAGAATGCCTGTACATAATTTGATGGCACATCCTATTTGAGATATCAGTAGAACACTACCAGAGTATAGCAAATCTGTGCTAGAAATCTGTGGTAGTAGGCAAGAAAACAAACCAGTAATAGCATATCCATGAAAACAAATGATGCATATGCTGGAAAGTTGGGCAATGGCAAAAACGGCATGTGGAAGACCAGGGGAAATCACCAGATTATACTGTATATCTTCTGTTTATCAGTAAACATAAAAGACCTAAAACAATGATCTTCAGTCCTTGGCAGGTGTAAAATTACTAGAATATGCTAAGAATTTCATGTTTGGAATAAAAGAATCTTTAAAATCAGAAAATGGAGAGCATGATATCTTTCTCAAACTCAGAATTTCAATATTGTTATAACGCAACAGAAGATACACCTCTGGTAGTGAACACACTAATAACAGAATATGACATTATTTGTTTTCATGCTTGTTAGAATTGCACAGAACCAGATAAGGTCAACATTAAAAACCTTACCACTTCCGTATAGAAGTGACTAATATGTCTCACTGATCTGCTTAGAGGCATGTTAGTGATACGCCTCACTGATCAAGTGGCAATTTATAAAATCATTTGTCACATCTCCCTGATGCTGTTATTATCATTATTCTGAAATCACTTGAGAAAATTTGGAGAAAACTCAAAGATATTAACAATGGTAGCATCCTGTTGTATTTCATCAATACATAGACTAGTCATTACCAACATCATACTCCAACATAAAAACATGCAAAAATTCACATGGAGAGAACACATATACAAGAAATATTAAAAGTTTTCTGACTATATTATTATGAAGATTGATCACACTAGTTCAGGGTACAAGATTATATAGAGGATTTGAAATAGGAAGTGAATTTACTACTTAGTTTTAAGCAGGATAAAAATTAATATAATATTGAAGATAAAAATATGTACTAGTTTAAAAAGAATCAGTTCAAGCAGTTTTCAGAGGTGAGATGTAGACTCAAATATACAAATATTACTGGAAAAAACTGAAAGAATTTGAAAACCAAATCTTGGAGACTCAGTAGCAAAATCTAAAGAAAATATTGAATGTTTTAATAAGTGAGACATGTGGAAAGTCAGAATTTAATGGTTGATTCAAAATGTTGAAGAAACAGTCCTGGAAAAGAAGAAATCAAATTAAAAAGTCCCTGGCAAGTAAATCAATAGAATAACTCAAAGAATAGAGAAAAATGTAGAAAGTTAAGATCTGTGTAAAAGTAGTTAAACAGAAGTCATTATTATTATTATTATTCAGGCCTCCATGGAGTCAAAAGACTCATTGTGAGAGTTCCTTTCTAAGAAAAACAAGTCTATCTAGACTCATCAAGGTCCCTCCTAGGAAACACCAAGTCTATCATACCACTCCTTAAACGCACTGACCGTTCCCACTCACACCACTCTATCAGGCAATGCATTCCATGGTTCAACCACCCTCCATGCAAAGAAACCACTCCTCACCCTCTTTCTCACAGTTTCCTTTTGTAACTTTCAGGGATGGCCCCTTTTCATGACTCCTTCCTGCTGTTCAACCAATCGAAAGAACTCCTCAGTGTCAACCCTGTAACCACCTCTTTTAAACCAACAGTTTAAAAGTCTCAATCATATCACCTCTCCTTCTTCTATCCACCAAACTCTGCAGCCCACACTCCCTCAGCTGATCCTCATAACTAACATTGTACAGTCCTGACACCATCTTTGTTATCCACCTTTGTACCCTTTCCACAGCTAAATTATCCCCTTCAAATCCTGGGGACTAGATCTGAGAACAATAGTCTAAGTGTGGTCTGATCAGAGTCTTATACAATGGAATGATAACCATTTTATCTCTGCAGGTCAGTGTCCTTCTCATTATTGCAGCAATCCTCTGTGTTACCTTCACTACCTTTGCAATATGTCCACTAAATTTCAGGTTTCTATCAATCATTAACTGGAGATCTCTTGTCTCCCCTACTTCCTCCAGTTTAACTCCTCCCACAGAGTATGCAGCATCCCATTGATGTGTCCCCTCAAGACCTTACATTTTGCAGCATTAAACTGACACCCCCATTCATTTGTCCATCTATCTAGTTTATTCAAATCCTCTTGCAGGGCTACCACATCTGCACTATTATTAATAACCCTTCCCAGCTTCACATCATCCACAAACAACTGAATATCCCCTTACAATCCACAGACAATGTCATTGATATAAAGGTTAAACAATATAGGTCTCAGTACTGAGCCCTGTGGAACTCCACTTGTAACCTTCTGTCACCATACACAACTCTCTGATACCTATCAGACAGCCAATCCTGAATCCAGCTGACCAATCTGACATCCAGACCCATGTGCTGCAACTTGAATATCAGCTTATCATGTGGCACCCTGTCAAATGCCTTTGCTAAGTCTAGGAAAATGGCAGTATATGCCTTTCCCTCATCTAATGCTCTTGTAACTTTATCATAAAAGGCTAGCATATTGCTAAAACAAGAGCATCCCCTTCACAAATCCATGTCTACTCTCACAGATAACATTACCCTCATCTGCCCAATGCTGTATACAGTCCCTCACTACTTTCTCCAAGATCTTACTAACTACTGATGACATACAAACTGGCTTATAATTAGACACTTCCAGTCTGCTACCACCTTTATGCAATGGCACTATCTTACCTTCTTTCCATTCCATGGGCACCTTTCCTGCAGCCAGACTTTCATTGAAAAGCCAGGTCAAAGACATTGCCATTTCCTTAGCACATTCTCTCAAAACTTGTGGTGAAATACCATTCAGTCCCACAGCTTTACTAACATCCAGAGTACTCAGTATGTGGAACACACTCTCCTCCTGCTAAAGTGTTCATTGAACAATTCCACTATATCCTCTGCATCAGTCACTCTATTCCCATTTTTATCCCACAATGTCATTCTTCCACAGTCATTTCTCCTCCTACTGGCCACATAGCTAAAGAATTCCCTACGATTTTCCTTGGATCTAAGGGCTAATCTTTTCTCATATTCCAGTTTTGCCTTCCTTACCATACTAGTCACTCTCCTGGCCGTGTCTTATATTCTTCATGCATCCTCTCTTCACCTGTCTCCTTTTATATATCTTCCATAGCCTCTTTTTCGCATACAGTCCCTATTTAATATTGCTTGTCATCCACTTTACTCCAAATTGTGTCCTCTTCTTCACTCGTGAAATACAGCTTACCATTGCTGCTAACAAATATTCCTTCACAATTTCCCAAGCACTAATGATATCCCGGCATTACAATTCCTCCCTCCACGAAACTTCCTCAAGTTGATGTCTAAGACTATTATAATCACCTGCTTTATAATTCCACATAAATTCCCATCTCTTTGATACTCCTGCATGTCTATTTATTTTCCAAGTCAAAACCATATGGTCACTCTCTCCAACTGATGGGAGAGATGTCATCTCAGTTATTATCAACTCTTCTGATGCTATAACCAAATCCAAAACTCTTGAACCTCTTATTCCCTCTGTTACATGTTGCCTAAGATATTTGTCCCTCAAGAATTCAAGAAATTCCATTCCCTTATTGCTGAATGCATCTTCCTCTCTCCAATTTATACTGCTGTAGTTAAAATCTCTCATAACAATCATTCTTCTTGCACTTGACATGCTGAACTGTCTCAACATCTCCTGGTCCTCACCCTCTGTGCTCCTTGGTTTGTAGCAACACCCCACTAAATATCTTGTCTTGCCCACCTCCACCTCACACCATATGCTTTCAAAATCATTAGTGTCACAGCCTTCCAAAGCCTCCACTCTAAAAGACTTGGATAAGAATCTAGAATAAAAATAACAGGAAATGAAAAAATTTTATGAAGGCTACTGAAAAAACTAAAGCCAGAGTTTGTTGCTTTTTGTGAATAAGTTGTGGCCTCAGATTGCAGGCCTTAATAAATCTTGGCTCTCAGAGGCAGATTACACAATTGGAACTGAATGTAAAGGGTAGAATATTTTTAGGAAGGACAGACAAGAAAAGAAGAGTAAGAGAAGAGTGTGCTGCTAATTGATATAAGATGATTTTAATTCAGGGAGCAAGCTATGATTGCAATTTATTATTATTAAGAGACACATATTTAACACTCTCCTTTGCTCTCTCTTCACTGTATAAACATAGTGCTGGATTAAGGGGCAGGCTGACCAGGCACTAAATGTAAGTGGGAGCCAAAACTAGGGCCTTAGAGCCTGCGTTCCTTCCAAAAATAATGAAAATAATGATTCGCAAATTTCAAACTCAAAAATGACAGTTTACTTCCAGAAAACATGAATTTTCTGTTAGAAACTTTACAATTTTTAAAAGCAAGCAATTTGCAGAATATAGTTCCAAATATATGGGTCACATTGAGAATTTTGCTGACAATTCCTATAATGGTAGCAACAGCTGAAAGAAGTTTTAGCAAATTAAAACTTATCAAAATATATTTGTGATCGACAATGGGGAATGAGAGACTAAATTCTTCAGCCTTGTTATCTAATGAAAATGTTGTTGCTCTGAAAATAGACATTAGCGAAAGAATGAAACTTTCACAGATTTAAAATCAAGAAAAAAATATATCCAAATTATAATTGATTAAATTAAAATTACAGTGCAAAATCATTTTTATTTGTTTCTATGTAGTATATCAAATTATTAATAATTTGAAAAAATACTTATGCTTACAATTAGAAAGTACTTAAGTACATAAAAAAAAAACTTTGGGGCATCAGACATGGAGTCCACCCAGGCGTAAAATTATCTTGGTCCGTCACTGTATAAACATCAGCACATAAACTAGGAAACCAGACCTGCACACAATAGTCTAAATCAGGTCATATCAAGGACTTGTAAGAATTCTTTGTTTCTTTGTTTTGGGTTTAATGGCACAAGGAAAGCTATGATCATGCTGTACCAGTACAAAAGGTAATAAATGAGTGGCATATTCAAGTATAAAAATCAGCACAGGTAGTCCAGACTTACAATAAGGGTTGTGTTTTGCAAACTTTAGACAACTCAAATTTAACATCAAATTAATATCTCATTAATCATACCCTACTGCTTATGTGTTTAAAGTATATTTATGTGGAAGTGCATTAACAAGTTTTAAAAGTTTTTTCTGTTAGTTTCATTCAAGGAATTCACACATATTAGATTCCAATATGTAATTATTATTATTATGTGACACCTCCAGGGTGTCCAAGAACTCATCAAGGGAGGACACCTGCTCTGCAACTGTCTCCACCACTCACAATACACCAATGCCATCTACTGCCCACCACCACTACCACTAGTATTTCCACAGACAATCACAAACATCCATGCCCACAGTGGGATTCAAATCTGCAGCCTTTTGGCTGGAGAGTGGATATGATAACCACTCGGCCAACCAGGCCTGCCGGACGGTTGGTCGAGTTGTTAGCGGTTAAGGTATAGTAAATATTATTATACAGGTACCTCTCCTCAAACTCAATCATTGATAAAGCATCAACAACCACCTCTGACTACCCATTCCACCCATCATACTTCACCCTCCAAACAAAAAACTTAGTCCTAACACCCTTGCTAACCACACTCTTACACAACTTCCACTGGTGATCCCTTGTTCTCTCCCTTCGTGACATGTACTGAAAAAAGAAACAATACACAAGCATAATACTCATATATATTTCGCTCCAAACATCTTTAATGGCTTACCTCTCTTAATATGAAATGAGACCAATATGAACACATACAGAAAGTTGATTAGAGAGTACTTAACTTTTTATAAGAATAATCAATTAATTATTGTTTTTATTTGGCATGTACACATGTATGTATATCTTTTATCCTCTATATATTGTTCTTGCAGGATGGAAGGGGTGGTGAAGCGCAATACACTTCTTGTGGTCCATCCTGTTCTAAAAGTACAAACAAGGCATGCTGTTAGAACTGCTTGTCCAGAGGTGTTAGGTAGCAGCCTGGACTTACAAAGCTACATGCTAGTAACCTGCCTTGGGGAAATTCAACATATTTTCAAGTCTCATCCAAAGAAAAGCTGGACAGAATATCAGGGAAAAGACCACAATTCAGGAAAAAGTAAACGAAATTGGAAAAAGGAACACATAATGACGATTGCAACATGGAATGTGAGAAGCATCACATACAAAGAAGAGGAACTTGATAAACAACTAAACCAAGCTAACATGAAGATGTGTATAGTAACAGAAACAAAGAAAATACAAAAGAAACCAACAACTATATACAAATCAATAGTGGGGTAAAAAAAGAAGAAAGAGCAAAAGCAGGTATGATGATTATGGTATATAAATCTCTAAAGAACAATACTGTATATTATAACTATTTGAATGAAGGACTAATAGAAATTAGACTCAAGACATTAAGAGGCCACATAACATAATTGGTGCATAAGCACCAGAAGAGGGAAAAAAAGAAGACAGTAATATATTTTTAAAGAATTACAGAATGTCATAGATAAAACAAACAAAACTGGCTATTTACTACTAACAGAGATTTAAATGCCAGAATAGGAAACAAAAAATAAAAACAAACAAACATAGGTAAATTTGGAGAAGAGACGTAATCAAAACGGTCATAGAATGTGGGATTTTGTCATTTATAATAATATGAGAATAATGATTTCAGTGCTTAAACACGAGAAATACATAAATATACTTGGTCAGTCAGAGGATGCAAATCAGTAAATTATTGCAAATTTTAAATTAGCAAAGTTAATTTTAGACATAAGAGCATATTGAGGCTTTGAATTAAACTCTGATCATTATATGGTATCAGCAAAAATGCAATTTTTACTCTAAAATTATTAATAGAAAAGAGAAGAAAATTTCAAAAAGAAACAACATGGCCTTTATTGATTATGAAAAAGCCATTGGCAAAATAAGTAGACAAAAATTTTTTAAAATGGGACACATAGCTAGAATTGTGAAGACAACACAAAGGCTTCTGGGAATGATGCGGAGGACACTGACTTGCAGAAGCAGGGAGATTCTTGTTCCATTGTATAAGGCTTTGATTAGGCCATACATGGACTATTGTGCCCAGATTTGATTACCTAGTTTTCAGAACTAACCAAAGGTAGTTTCTAACCTCTGGAATATCAAGTATGAGGAAAGATTGAAAAGACGCAACTTGCAGAGTCTGGTGGACAGGAGGAAGAGGGGGAGATATGATAGAAACCTACAAGTTGGTAAGGGGTTGTTACAGGATCAATGCTGGAGAGGGTCTACAGAAAATAGTGGGAGATCAGGGGAGAACCAGAGGTCACCCCTGGAAATTGTATAAAGAGGGTGTGAGTAGGGGAGTGAGAAGCAGGTTTTTTTTCATGCAGAGTTGTGAATGATTGGAATGCCTTGCCTGAGAGTGTGGTGTCTACAGAGAATTTAAGTGTGTTTAAAGCATGGTATGATGAGTTGTGTGTATGATAAAAGGACCTCCTAGATGAGTCTTTGACTCCATGGGGTCTTGAATAATAATAATTATAAAATATTAACCGATTTAAATATACCAAACCAACTTTTATGATCCGTTCAAGAAATATATATAGGAAATAAAACAGTAGTTAAATTAGAACACATCTCAGAATGGAAAGATATATCAAGAGGAGTATGACAAGGATGTATCCTCTCACTTCTGCTTTTCAATATATATATAAATAAAATTATAATAATCTGGAAACAGTATAACCCATTTGGTATACAAATAACCCCAAAAATGAAGATAGATACACTACTAAATGAGAATAAACTATTATTTGGATATTGGTCAAGTATAGGTGAATAACTATTTTAATTATTATAATTAAAATAGTTAATAGTCTTGCCGGCTTATGCTGTTGGCTTCATCAGGGTACAATCAGGAAACTAGTTGGTAATTAAAATAGTTATTCACCTACACTTGATCAATATCTAAATAATAGTTTATTCTCATTTATCCTTGTGGTCAAGAATCAACAATTTTGAATAAGATACACTATTATTTGCAGATGGATCAAATAGTATTAGCTACATCAGAAGATCATTTACAAAAATCATTAAAATCTAATTTAAAGTATTCATATTTGGTCATGAAGTGTTAAAATAATAGAGTCCGCAAATTTTTTCACAGAGAAGACAGTTCAGACAGAACTGTCTCAAATTGTTACAACACTAACTTATTATTGTTTAGGTGACCATAGGTTTTTTTAATTACATATGTTCATATAATAACGCCTACCAGTTTCGTTAGCAACTGTGTAGCTTTCTCAAGGCTTGAATGGTAAACACAAAAAAATGATAAATGCACAAAGTATAAAGAATACAAAACCGTTAGTAACTATAAGGTAGCTAAGTTGATACGTTCGCGTGACAATGTCAGCATGTATTGCGAATCTTTAGTCCGTGTCCTGAACACGCGTTGCATGAGCACGCATTATATGATTGTTGGCGTACTGTAGTTCCGTCAAACTGAGTGAATTGATTAAATTTTTCCAAGTCTCATTCAATATGGCACCTTGATTTCTGTTTAGGTTGCTGCCTGTTCATAGGACTACTGTTGCTTCTTTGAGTAATCGGTGTCTAAAATCATAGTCTATGTAGGGCACAGAACTATTTTCCCAGTCTATAGAATGGTTAGAAGTTGAAAGGTGATGTGCTAAACCAGAGATGATCGTCCTGTTATGATTGATATCTCCAACATGTTCTTTCTGTCTGATTTCGAGGCTTCTTGAAGTTTATCCAATGTAGGAGAGGGCCACATGTACATGGAATATTATACACACCTGGATACTTGTAATATGGAACACTATCCTTAGGAGATCTTAACACCTGTCTAATGCTAGTAGTTGGTTTAAATACAACTCTGATGTTATGAGCTTTTAACAATCTCGCTATATTGGTGAAAACCGAACCCATAAAGGGGATGTCGATCGTTGAAACCTGCTGGGAGACTGTTTCTTGTTGTCAGTGGTTATCTTTATACAGGAATTTGTTGATAATGTTTAGAGGATATCCATTTTGAGTTAGTGTTGTAACAATTTGAGACAGTTCTGTCTGAACCTCGTCTTCTCTGTGAAAAAATTTGCGGACTCTATTTCCCAACATGTGGATGATGCTATGTTTCTGTGACCTATGATGGTTTGAAGAATAATGTAGATATCGTCCAGTACCTGTAGGCTTTTTGTAAATGGACAGTTTGAAATTGTTATCTTGTCTCTTTACCAGTACATCTAAGAAGTGCAGTTGTTTATTTACTTGGAAAAATTTAATCAATTCACTCAGTTTGACGGAACTACAGTACGCCAACAATCATATAACGCGTGCTCATGCAACAAGTTTTCAAGACAGACTAAAGATTTGCAATACATGCTGAAATCGTCACGCGAACATATCAACTTAGCTACCTTATAGTTACTAATGGTTTTGTATTCTTTATACTTTGTGCATGTATAATTTTTTTGTGTTTACCATTCAAGCCTTGAGAAAGCTAGACAGTCGCTAGCGAAACTGGTAAGCGTTATTATATGAACATATATAGTAATTAAAAAACCTATGGTCACATAAACGATAATGAGTCTTATATTTTAACACTTCATGACCAAATATGAATACTTTAAACAGTCAAATGGAGTGGTTTTTTTCTGGTGTAATGCACCGGAAAGGCGTTCCGGCACCTATTTTTTTTACAGTTTTTTTTCAAATTTTCAAAAGTAATTTTTGAAATAACGTTCGCGCGTATATAACACATGCGCATGCATGTTAACACGCAGTCACAAACGTAGATGCTAATGGCATGCGTGTTAACACGCATGCCATTAGCATCTACGTTTGTGGCTGTATGGACGTGTGATTGACAACATGTGAAAGATTTTCGGTAAAAGACATCTAAAAAATATCTTTATTGAACTAATGTAAATTTAACGTCATTATTTTCATATCATTTTTAGCATTTTTTTTTTTTTTTTTTTTACTTTTTAGTGTAAAAGTCTGACCCCAAGTTTGAAAATGAAAAAGATTTCCAATTACTTCTCAACCGCTGGTCCCATTAATAAAAAGTCCAGAATAATAACAGACACGACGTCAAAAAATATGTAAATAATGGTGACTTGATGTTTATGAATCATCTCAAGCTAATCTTGAGGAGCAAGGCCAAACTGATGGACATTAGATCAAAAATATGATTTTTGCTCGAAAAATGAATGGATGTATATTTGCAAAAAGAAACTTGGCTGTACACCATGCAGAAAAGTTAGAACTCTTGGAATTGAAACAAAGATGGGAATGAAAATTTCCAAAGAATGGGCCAACACTGAGATTACATATTCTGGCAAAGATAGGAAGCTACAGATCAGCTCACTTCGAAAAAAAAATGTTCGATCATAGAGAATCTGCTGCACACAAAGCAGCATTAAAAATTGTTACTGAAGCCGAAAAAAAGACCCTTGAAAATGTTTTTTTAAAATCATTATCTCATGAAAAAGAAATAACCGCAAAAGGTTTTTGAACTGCATATAAAGTAGCAAAGAAAACCAATCATTCCATAATTTACGAATCGCTGGTAGTTTTGTACATTCTATAGAAATACGTAAGTAGGTATATTATTTAGACATTACTTTTGCTTACTGACTTCAATTTTAATTATTTTGTCACAACCCTAGTAACCACAATGGCAGCTTCAGATTCTAAATAGAAATGCAGACAATATTCAGTAGAATATTTGAAACTTGGGTTTATTGCTTCATTAAGAAACAAAACGAGGCTTATGTGTCTTCTTTGTGAAAAAACGTTTAGTAACGATGCAATGAAACCAGCAAAAATGAAAGATCATCTTCAAAGACTCCATTCTGATAAGAAAGATAAAGAAATAACTGCAAAAGAAATAACCATATCTCTTCCTGGAGTTTATCATATAGATGACATCTTGACTTTTTTAAAGAACTCAAAGAGAAATACACACATCGACCAACTATAAAATCATTTATGAAAGTACCTGCCGAAGCTGACAATAAACAAGGATTAACAGCCTCCTGCAATATTTTTTTTAATATAGCAAAAAAAAAAAAAAAAGGAAAACCATATACAATTGCAGAGGAAATTGTTATACCCACAATCAAAGAAGTAATTGAAACTATAATGAAAAAAAGATTCTGGTCCTGTTTTAAAATGCTTACCATTGAGTGCGAATACCGTGAAAAGACGTATTGGTGAAATGGCTGAAGATGTAGGAAAAAACTGCAGTATCGGAACTGCTTTAGCCAACTTTTATCAGGCCAAATAGTAAAGATGTCATCTATATATCTTACCCAAAAGGATGGTTGAGGGAAAATAGATGTGAAGAGAACATTTAGAAAAAGTCCTCTTCACATCTATTTTCCCTCAACCATCCTTTTGGGTAAGATATATAGATGACATCTTTACTATTTGGCCACACAGCAAAAACTCTTTACCTTATTTTTTAAACAGTATCAATTCCTTGCATCATCGTATAAAGTTTACTATGGAAATAGAAGAAAACAACCAGTTATCTTTTTTAGACATTCTCCTCATCCGGTCACCTTCAAATACTCTTACAACTGCAGTATACAAGAAACCAACGTTCACAGGTCGTTATATTCTTAAAGAATCAGCCCATCATCCATGTCAAAAAACAGGAATTATAAAATGCCTCATCAGAAGAGCCAAAACTAATTGTTATACTTTTGATTATCTACAGAAAGAACTTTTTACTATCCAACAACACATGAAACTCAATGGCTTTTCTGAAAAACGTACTCAACATCTTCTGAATTCCTATAATCCTCCATAAAACAACAAAGTTTCAATACGTCAAGTGCCTATTCCTTATATCTCCGGTATTTCAGAACCTATCGCAAGAATTTTAAAGAAATATGATTTAATAGATACGTATTCACCTATTAACATATTGTCTTGTCATTTTCCTTCTCCTAAAGACGAACGCTCAACTTTATCTCTTCCTGGAGTTTATCAAATTCCTTGCAACTGTGATCTCTCCTATTTTGGACAGACTGGATGTTCTCTTGAAAAAAGAATCCAAGAACATCAATCCTCCATTCTTCACAACAAACCTGAAAAGTCTGGATTGGCTCAACACGGGATTGAAACTGACCACAGCATCTTTTGGTCCAGGACTCGCCTCTTGCATAGATCACGTTATAGGTTTGAACGTTTGTTCAAGGAAATCGTGGAGGCCTTGCTCCATTGTCCCAACCCGAATCGTAATGACTGTATATCTATATCAAAAATCTGGTAAAGTCTAATCAAGATTACTCATTAATTTTTTTTTTTTCCAATCATGTCTCTTTCAAAATATTCCGTTTCATACTTAGTGATATAACATCACGCGATGTGTTCTATTTTTAATGATCTATTGTTAGTATTCTAGCTTGTATTTTTTAAAACTGTTCTTGTAATACCACTGAGGATGGTCTGCTATTTCCAGACCAAAATATTTGGTTAATTAAATATCTTTCTTGTGTTTACATGCATATATCATTCAGTCTTATGTCACAAGTATCCTTAAAACAACGAAGATAAATTATATTTAATTCATTTATGCAACTCAGTGCCAACAAAAGCTGCTTTATATTGAATTTAAATTAAGATTTGAATATCGTTTTCTTTAATAAAAAGCTTAACAAGATGTGCATTCCGGCACCTTTTTTTCTAGAAAAAAAAGCACTGGTCAAATGAAACAAAGTACGGTGCCTAGAAAAAGAGAAATGCAGAAAGGCCAAGTTATTGAATCAACCTCACATTCCTCAAAAGGTGTAGGGAATTTTCAATAATCCCCAAGTTCTTATTAATCAAAGAACATATTCAATCTATACAAGCCAAAAGAATTTACCACAAAACTTCATTGACACTAATTCGAGAAAGGATCCAACACATAAGGTAAGAATTGAATGTTAGTGATGTTAATTGCCAGAATTACTTTGATGACATTTCTAATAGTGTAGACTACACTACCTGGAACAACATAGACCATATGATACAACATAGCTACAAGAAAACTTTCAAGTTAAAAAAAGGTTAACCAAATTAAAAAATTTGAAGAACTCTATAAGAAAAAATACCATACACACAACAGCCTCCCAGAGGATAAAGTGATTTTCAACATGTCGGATTACTGCCTTTCAAAACATGAATCCGATATCGTAAAGAAAGGTTTCAACTTTTCAATCACTCCCAATCGCATTCCCAAAAATGGACTTTATTTGTGGAATTGAAAAAGGTCTTCACCCTCTCCCAGAGGCTATAGCTAACAATATTAGATTTCAAAGCTCAATCATCCTAGCCACAGCTAAACAACCCAAGCTTAACACCACTCCTTATGACAGGAAAGCGATTCGTAACTTGATAAGGAGTCCGAGTTAAGAATGACTGTGGAGTTCCCCTTATCATCTTTAGTGATAAGGGGAACTCCACAGTCATTCTTAACTCAAAGGACTATTTCAAGAAGATAAACAATTTATTATCAGACAGTTTCACGTATAAAATTCTCAACAAAGATCCTACCATGACGAATCATAATGAGACAAACCGTCTGATCCGCAACATGAGTACTTGGCCTGAGGAATTGAAAAGAAAAAATTAAATCTTTACAATCCTTACTCCTAGACTTTATGGTGCACCTAAAGTATATAAAGAAGTCCCACTTCGTCCGATTGTGATGGCAGGTCCTCCCCAACATACCTTTTAGCTAAACATCTTACAAACTTACTAAAAGGAAAAATCAGACAAACAGAATCCTATATTAAAAATTCTCAACAATTTGTTGAAAAACTGAAGAATGTGAAACCAACAAAAACAGACATAATGGACAGTTTGGATGTAATATCCTTATTTACAAATGTACCAATAGAAGAAGTCATTAACATTATCAAAGATCTCTTTCCTGTAGATATTACACAGATGTTCAAGAACTGCCTAAAATCAAATATCTTTAAGGTAAACAACGTGTACCAACAATTAGAAGGCCTAGCCATGGGCAATCCTCTGTCACCACCATATGCAGACCTTTCCATGGAGAAATTTGAAAATGAAATCTTCACCAATATTACTCCTAAACCATCAATACATGGAGATATGTAGATGATATCTTCATCATATAGCAAGATAGCATAGAAAACCTACATATGTTTGTTGATAGAATCAACTCACTCCACAACAAAATCAAATTTACCCTAGAGGTGGAAAATAACAAACAACTGCACTTCTTAGACGTACTGGTAAAGTGACAAGATAACAATTTCAAACTATCCATTTACAAAAATCCTACAGATACTGGATGATATCTACATTATTCTTCAAACTATCATAGGTCACATAAACATAGCATCATCCACATGTTGGGAAATAGAGTCCGCAAATTTGTCTCAGACGAAGATGAGGTTCAGACAGAACTGTCTCAAATTGTTACAACACTATCTCAAAATGGATATCCTGTAAACATTATCAACAAATTCCTGTATAAAGATAACCACCAACAACAAGAAACAGTCTCCCAGCAGGTTTCAACGATCATCATCATCCCCTTTATGGGTTCGGTTTCCACCAATATAGCAAGATTGCTAAAAGCTCATAATATTAGAGTTGTATTTAAACCAACTACTAGCATTAGACAGTTATTAAGATCTCCTACGGACAGTGTTCCATTTTACAAGTATCCAGGTGTGTATAATATTCCATGTACGTGTGGCCTCTCCTACATTGGATAAACTTCAAGAAGCCTCGAAATCAGACAGAAAGAACATGTTAGAGATGTTAATCATAACAGGATGATCATCTCTGGTTTAGTGCATCACCTTTCAACTTCTAACCATTCTATAGACTGGGAAAATAGTTCTATGCCCTACATAGACGATGATTTTAGACACTGATTATTCAAAAAAGCAACAGTAGTCCTACGAACAGGCAGCAAACTAAACAGAAATCAAGGTGCCATATTGAATGAGACTTGGAAAAATTTAATCAATTCACTCAGTTTGATGGAACTACAGTACGCCAACAATCATATAACGCGTGCTCATGCAACGCATGTTCAGGACACGGACTAAAGATTCGCAATACATGCTGACAATGTCACGTGAATGTATCAACTTAGCTACCTTATAGTTACTAATGGTTTTGTATTCTTTATACTTTGTGCATTTATCATTTTTTTGTGTTTACCATTCAAGCCTTGAGAAAGCTACACAGTTGCTAGCGAAACTGGTAGGCGTTATTATATGAACATATGTAGTAATTAAAAAACCTGTGTTCACATAAACAATAATGTCTCATATTATTATTATTATCATCATTATTATTCAGGCCTCCATGGAGTCAAAAGATTCATCGTGGGAGGTCCTTCCTAAGAAACACAAAGTATATCAAGACTCATCGAGGGGAGGACCCCCCCCCCCCCCAAGAAACACTAAGTCTATCATACCACTCCTTAAACTCATCGACTGTTCTCGCTCTCACCACTCCATCAGGCAATGCATTCCATGGTTCAACCACCCTCTATGCAAAGAAACCACTCCTCACCTTCTTTCTCACAGTTTCCTTTTGTGACTTCCAGGGATAACCTGTTGTCATCACTCCTTCCCGCTGTTCAACCAAACGAAAGAACTCCCCAGTGTCAACCCTGTAACCACCTCTCAACAGTTTAAAAGTCTGAATCATATCACCTCTGCTTCTTCTAGCCACCAAACTCTGCAGTTCACATTCCCTCAGCCGATCCTCATAACTATCATTGTACAGTCCTGAAATCATCTTTGTTATCTGCCTTTGTACCCTTTCCACAGTTAATTTATCCCCTTCAAATCCTGGGTACCAAATCTAAGAACAATAGTCCAAATGTGGTCTGATCAGGGTCTTATAAAATGGAATGATAACTGTTTTATCTCTGCAGGTCAGTGTCCCTCTCATTATTGCAGCAATCCTCTGTGTTACCTTTGCAATATGTCCACTAAATTTTAGGTTTCTATCAATCATCAACCCCAGATCTCTTGTCTCCCCTACTTCCTCCAGTATAACTCCTCCTATAGAGTATGCAGTATCCCATCGATGTTTCCCAAACCTCAAGACCTTACATTTTGCTGCATTAAACCGACACCTCCCCCATTCATTTGCCCATCTATCTAGCTTATTCAAATCCTCTTGCAGGGCTGACACACTGCACTATTACTAATAATCCTTCCCAGCTTTGCATCATCTGCAAACAACTGAATATCCCCTTGCAATCAACTGACAATGTCATTGATATAAAGGTTAAACACTATAGATCCCAGTACTGAGTCCTGTGGAGCCTCACTTGTAACCCTCTGCTTCCTTGAAACTGCTCCACCATACACAACTCTCTGATAACTATCAGAAAGCCAATCCTGAATCCAGTTGACCAATCTGACATCCAGACCCATGTGCTGCAACTTAAATATCAGCTTATCATGTGGCACCCTGTCAAATGCCTTCGCTAAGTCTAAGAAAATGGCAGTATATGCTTTTCCCCTCATCTAATGCTCTTGTAACTTTATCATAAAAGGCTAGCATATTGCTAAAACAAGAGCGCCCTTCACAAATCCATGTCGACTCTCACAGATAACATTACCCTCATCTGCTCAATGCTGTATACGGTCCCTCACTACTTTCTCCAAGATATTACTAACTACTAATGACACACAAACTGGTCTATAATTAGACACTTCCAGTCTGCTACCACCCTTATGCAATGGCATTATCTTACCTTCTTTCCATTCCATGGGTACCTTTCCAGCAGCCAGATTTTCATTGAAAAGCCAGGTCAAAGGCACTGTCAGTTCCCTAGCACATTTTCTCAAAACTCGTGGTGAAATACCATCCAGTCCCACAGCTTTACTGACATCCAGAGTACTCAGTATTTGAAACACACTCTCCTCCTGTACCTCTAAACCTTGAACCTGCCCTCTAGCATTAAAACTGACTCCTCCAGGATGAAATACTCCAATAAAGTGTTCATTGAACAATTCTACTATGTCTCCTGCATCACTCACTCTATTCCCATTTTTATCCCACAATATCATTCTTCCACATATTTTAATCATTAAAATCATTAAATTATATTTCAAAACAATATAACATGACAATATCTAAAGAAAAAACAAAATAAACTGACATTCAAAGAACACCCAATATAAAATAGTGATAGATAATAAAATATTAGAACAAGTAAATACTTTCAAATACTTGGGATGTCATTTATCATACAAAGAAGAAAAAAGACATAGACACTACAATATCAAACTTTGTAAAATTAAATGACGTAATAAAATAAATATATATAAGCCATCGCTAGTACAAAAGCACACTAGAATCAGACTATATAATGTCTTGTTAAAACCAACTTTACTATACGGAAGTGAAACATGGACCATAGAAAGGAAAGATGAAAAACAAATTCAAACAGCAGAAATGAAATTTCTCAGAAAAACAGCTGGTTATACCAAGTGGGACCATAAAACAAATGAAGAAATTTTTCAATCCCTGAATATAAAATCAATGAATTACTACATAAGACAGTATAAACAAAAATGGACAGAAAATTTAAATTGAATGGACATTAGCAGACTACCAAGAATATTATACAAATATAAAATAAGTGGAAAAAGAAGAATCGGAAGACAAGGAAGAGATGGAATGAGACCAGAACAGGCCACCTGGACTAAAATCCATGTTAGGAAGAAGAAGAGATTGTTCTTGCCAATATTTTACTATTTGTAAAATATAATCAATATTCTTGATTACATTTTGTAATCCAGATGAAGTTATGTTCTTGGTATAAATATTTTATTTAAGTATCATATTAAATAAATTTTGGGCTGCATAAGGGTCAAAGTTGTATAACTGAGAGGAGACCTCCACATAGATTTAAAGGAATGTGGAGAACTGACCAGGACTTCTGGCCTAATGTCCAATCCTCACCTTCTCGTGGTGCACCCTGTTAGGTATCTATCTGGATACTGTACGAGCAAGGATGGGCTGAGAATTTGGGGTTTAGCCGACCAAATTGTATTCTTATTGGCTTAAACCACAAATAAAATGATGGTACAACATGACAGTATTTCATGCCCGGTTAAACAAGGCCAGCATTGTTTTTGCCAAGGGAAAAACAACACCGGCAACTAGGGCAAACAGCAAAAAGTCAGCTAGTGGAACAAATACTGAAAGACATTCCAAGTCAACATCACTAGAGATCAAGATCGGTACTATCAACATAAGAAGCCTGAATATCAAAGAAATGGAGCTGGCTAGGGAATTGGATAAGTATCAGATAGACATATATTCAGGCAATAACAATCAGGGAAAAGAAGGAGTAGCTATTGTATTCAACACAAAATATGAGGCTAGTCTTCTTGAATGGTAGGCAATATCAAGTAGAGTGATGTGAGCAAATATCAGAATGGGGAACTGGACAAAGAAACTTATTTGTGCCTATGGTTCCACAGAAAGTTCTACTATGGTAGAAGTGAAGGAATTTTTTTACGGCTTTAGAGAAAGCAAATGACACAATGAAAAACGTTGATCCTTGTTGGGAAGCTAAATAGCAGAGTAGAAAATGATTGTCAGACATACCGAAATAATTTGGGAAAATTTGGAGAAAAGAGTAAAGCTAATAATAATGGCAAACACATCTGTTGGATTTCTGCTCAGGACATGGACTGGTTATTACTAACACAATGTTCCAACATAAAAATGTGCATAAATTCACATGAAGAGAAGAAGCAAGGAATAAGAAAAATCTCATTGACTATGTTATTGTTGATAGCCAATGTTTCTCACTGGTGCAGGAAACTAGAGTGTACAGAGGATTTGAGATTGGAAGTGATCACTATTTAGTCTTGAGCAGGATAAAATTGAATTTCATATTGAAAAGAAGAACATTTTAAAATTTTAAAGCAAATAAAAGTTGAGCAGCTCTCAGATGTGAACTGTAGACTAAAATACACAACACTATTCAAGAAAAAATGAAGGAGTTTGAGAACAGGAACCAAACCTTTCAGATTCAGCAGCAAACCCTGAAGAAAATATTGACTGATTCAGCCAGAGAGACATGTGGTGAAATAGTCTGCAAGGATAGAAAAATCACAACTCCATGGTGGACACAGGAAGTTAAAGAGGCAGTAAAGGAAAAGAAGCAAGCATATCAAAGGTTCCTGGTGAATAAGTCAGAGAATACAGAGACAAATGAAAGAGAGCTAAACACAATATAAAACTAGCAAAGTCATGGGAAGACTTTGGTAAAAATATAGAAAATAAATATCAGGAAGGTGACAAAAGATTCTGGAGTCTGTTGAAAAGCTCAGAAATGGAGGAAAAAGTGCTGTAAAAGGAATTAGAGATGATAAAGGTGACATGAAAACTGGATAAAAAGATATCCTTGATGTATGGAGTAATTACTTTGACAAATTGCTAAATGAAACAAGCAGTAACAGCACAGTGGTAAAAAAAAAAAAACACTCAACAGGCATGCAATGAGGAATACATATCCATACTTGAAGTAGAAAAAGCCATCAAAAGCCTGAAATGCGGAAAGGCAGAAACAGGAGTAGATGATATTCGACCAGAAATGCTCAAGTATGGAGGTATAAAAGTCTTGTAGTAGAGTCATAGTAACCATATACAAACAGGGAAATAAAACTGAATTGAGAATTACAGAGGTATTTCCCTACTGAGTGTTCCTGGTAAGATTTATGTAAGTATACTTGAAAAATTATTCTTGTTGAGAGGCTTATACGCTGGTTAAACATGATAACTAATATTTAAGGAATTGACAGCGTATACTAGAAATATAAATTAAATAAACTTTAATATATACTTTCCGATATTTCCGATTTCTGATATTTAATTTATATTTCTAGTATAAGCTGTCAATTCCTTAAATATTAGTTATCATTATACTTGAAAAAGGATTGTGGAAGGGAAGCTTTGTGAAGGAGAAGCTGGATTCAGGCCAAATAGAGGCTATCAGGATCAGATTTTCACTTTACAACAAATAGTTGAGAAATCACGGGAATATAACAAAGATTTCTATTTCAGTTTTGCAGATCTGGAAAAGACATATGACAAGGTGCCAAGAGAGAGAGAGAGAAGCTATTTAAAATGCTACAGTTGTATAGTGTCATTATATCAAGCAATACTTAGTCTTTATTTGAGTTGTAAGTCAGCGGTTAGAATTGAAGGAAGTACAGGAAGATGAAGATGGTCTGATGTTAAATTTGGTGTCAGACTAGGATGTACATTATCCCCTCTGTTATTCATTATCTATATGGATCACATTATGAAGGAAACAGTATTAAACCTGATATCAAAATTGGCATGTTAATATCAGCTCTTTGCTTTATGCAGATCATGTCATACTTCTAAATAAATTGGCTACAAGTTGCAAGATTCCCTGACTAAATTGAATAACTGTTGTAATAGATATGGTATGAAGGTCAGCAATAACAAGACAAAGACAATGAAAATAGGCAGATGCATAGTGAATGGAGAACCTATAGAACAAGTAAAACATTTCAGCTATTTAGGCATGATTATTAGTGGAGATGGTAAATTAAATATGGAAATAGACAACAGAATCAAGAAAGCTGGTATGGTAGGAAGTCAATTGAATCAATTTATATGGAATAAGAGAGAAATTAGTCAAAACACTAAATTAGCTGTACACAAGACAGTGTTCAAACCAATTTTAACTTATGGATCTGAGAGCTGGGTCAGAAGTAAAACACTTGACCAAAGACTAGAGACCGCAGATATGAGAGTTCTGAGAAAAATAAGGGACATGAACAGATGGCATCAATGGCAATATCATATTAAAAACAAGGATATTAGGAAAGAAATTAACATTGTTAGCATCCAGGAATATGTTAACAGAGCTAATCTCAGTTTTTATGGTTACTTAAACAGAATGAGAGAGGAAAGATTAGACCCAGAGGAAGACCAAGATATAGGTGGATTGATACAGTAAAAAGTGGCTTAGAAGACAGAAATATAAGATCTGATAATGCTGCAGTCTTGAGAGATAACAAATTGATTTTGAGGAATACTGTTGATAGGAAGTTAGTAATGATGTAAGTTCTTTATGTAGTGCTATCATAATATCCTGTACCCCCACTGAGGATACATGTCAGGAATTTGATGATGATTAAATAAATTTAATTCCTAAAAAAAAAAAGTCGTTAGTGTCAATCATAAAAACTACTTTAATATCCTTTAAATAACCTCTTTAAATGCCTTTCATCATGTCTCTTCTTTTTCACCTATCAGCTAATTTTTGTAGTCTCCGAACCATCAATTTATTCTCATAGGAAGCATTCCACAGACCTATCACAATCTTTGTCACTCACTTCTTGATCCTCTCCACAACTTTTTCATCCCCATGGAATCTGCAAGTCCAGATCTGTACAATTTAATAAGGCTACTTTTAGCGCAGAAGTAGTCCTATTAAAGCCTTATATAGGGAACAATAACCTCTCTATTCCTGTTTGTTAGTGTGTTCTTTGACCATGTAATCTGATATGCTCTTTTGGTTACCTTTACAATATGCATTCTAAACTTCAACTTTCTGTTCATAATCAGACCCAAGTCCCTACCCTCATCAGTTTCCTTCAGTTCAGTCCATCAATATAGTACACAGCTTCTGATCTCTTCCCAAAGTGCATCACCTTACACTTGAATGAATTAAAATGGCAGTCATTTACCTAGAAGTATTGACCATACTTCTAGCCTGTTTAAATCTTCCTGCAAGATCTCTCAATCACCTTTATTTACCATTGCATATAAATGACTTATAATTTAAGGCAAAGTTCTTTTTTTTTCCCATTAATGTTGCTGTGTTTAAGAGGGAGAGATTATTATTGTTGAGCATATGCTTACCAATTCTTCCTGTGATGTTAGTTCAGGCACTATCTCAGTGTGTTCATTTAAATTCCCCATTTAAAGTAAAGGGGATAGTAACTACAGTATAATGTAATCAGGGTCATTCTGAGAGATATCAGCAGCATGAGGTAAGTAGATCCCACATACTGTTATAAGAGATCAGATAGTCAGATGGCAACTGCCTCTACATTTTTTATGAAGTGAGACCTGCTAGAAGGGAGTATGATTACCCTCCATGGGCAAGTCCATCTCAATCCTGTTCTTATGAATAATGGCTACATTTCATAATACCAGATCATCACCAGGTTTCTAGTGTTTCCTGCAAACAAAAGCAGATTGGTTTATACTCCTGGAAGAGAGCCTTAATGGCATCAATGCTTTGAAAAAATCCATACCAATTCCATTGTAGAAATGTGCTAGTCCAGTGGGACTAGACTACAATCTTACCAAAATGCAGGTTAAAAAATTGAAAAGTTTACTTAAAAAAAGTGTCTTCTTGGCCGAACTGACATTACTAAAAAAAAAAAACCCTCAAATCCTTCTGTTCTTGCCCCCCCCCCCCTGCAGATACACAGGTTACCTAAAATCCACAAACCCAATTTCTCCTAAGACCTATAGTAAATGCCACTAATGCTCCATGCTAAAAATTGTCAAAACAACTAGCAAACTCACCCCCACTGGTCTTACTATATCCTATATAAAAAACCTCTACTCATTTTAAAACTTCAATTGAAAATCTAACTTTAATAATATAGATATAATAGTAAGCTTTGACATCACTTCACTGTTTACCAGTATTCCCTTAAATGGCACCTTAACACTCTTAAAAACATTTTTCCTTCTGATATCTTAGATCTCTTTTCCTTTGCCAACAATTCTAGTTATTTTTTTGGTAGGCAAAATTTACAAACAGATAGAGGAAAATGCTATGGGTTCCTCCCCCCCCCACACACACACTTGCCAATTTTTACATGGAAAGTTTTGAAAAAAGGTACTAAGCCAGCCCTTCCTCAAACCTTCTATCGGACTAAGATATGTAAATGATGTGTTCTCTATTTGGCCTCATGGCTCAGACACATTAGACTTCTTCCTCTGTCACCTCAATAGTCTACATCCAAGAATTCAATTTATGATGGAAAATAACAATAGTTGACTCCTCCTAGACACCTCTATCCTATCCACTGGCTACAGGGCTTATAGAATTTAAAAAAAAAAAAAAAAATCAATTCTTCCCTCAATCCTTGGTCATCTCTTCAGAATGATTTCAGAAATGCAAACACCATCCCCTATGTCCAAGGTATGTTGATAAAAAAATAGCCACGTCTTTAAAAAAGTACAACCTCTACACAGCCTTTAAGCCCAACTGGAAACTTGCTACCCTTATCTGTTCTACCAAAGATCAGCTCCCATCTCTCTCAGTGCTTGGAGTATATAAAGTACTCTGTTCCTACAAGTTGGCATACTTTGGACAGACAGGTAGATCGGCCACCATCCATTTAGATGAATACAAAATTTACATCTGCAATCATGACTATGTTAATCTGGTCTTGCGAACCAAGTAAGGGACACTGCTCATAGGATCTTATGGAAGAAAACCATCATGCTCCATCATAGTAAATTTAAAAAAGAAAGATTATTTTTGGAATCTGCAGTGGCACACACACAAATCAACCAAATGTAAACAAATACAGGTGCAAAAAACTTCCCAAAATTTGGGAAACATTAATATCATTAGAGGTCCCAATTTACATCCTAGGTTGGCAACAAGTGCCTAGAGAGAGGTCACACCACCTACATAGGACTTTAGAGTTATAGCCACATGTTTCATTAAGTATACTAATTTTTTTTTTTTTTTTTTTTTTTTTTTTTTGTGTGTGTGTGTGTGTGTGTGTGTTACAAATGTAGTTTGTACTCCCTGAAGATGTTTCAGTTGCTTATATGAAATACTGGAAGCATTAAAATTAGTTTTTAATCCTTTCTTGGTACTATTCCATTGAACCTCCAACATGATGTCCTTCCAGCACTTAAGCCTTAACACATGGAAATTATTACGTGACATTGAGGGAGGGCACCTACTCAACAGCTCTCTGCCTCAACCACTCAATCCACCAACTACAACTAACTGCAACCACACCAACGCCATACCCCAGACAATCACAAACATCCATGCCCAAGGCAGGATTCGAACCCACAGCCTTTTGGCTGGAGATCGGATATGCTAACCACTCGTCCAACCAGGCTGGAAATGTTTTAATCATTTCTTTTTTGATGGTATCATTTGGATTCGAATGTAGGTTTTGTTTTGTTTTTATTAGCTTTTTTTGAGAACTGTGAATAGCCAATGTCCATTATTTCTTTTTCATCAGGGAAAATCTCCAAGACATCATTAAACTAGACTCCTTCTATGGCACTTAGTATGCTTATTGCTTTATTTTCTTTTGCAGAAATGGAAGTAGGGTTCACATGTAGTGTGATCATTTTTGGCATGTCCTTAGGAGTGAGCTAATATCAATTTGTTCTCTTTCATGTGCTCTAGAGAAACAGAAAGCAAATCATAACCATTGGGGATGTTGTAGTTATAAGAAGGCAGGATTGACATATATATTAATGTTCCTACAGTTGCCTTCTTTATGGATGCCTTCTCAGCATAAGAGGATTTATTACTAGATGTTGTAACTTTTGCCTTCTTTGACTCCTGGTATTTGATGCTTTGTTCTGTTTTAATTCCTTGGATCTTCTTTTCATTCCTTCCACCTTTGGCATGCAAGACAATATGCTACATGATCTTCCTCACAATTAGGGCATTTTGATGTTTCTGTTCTTGCCAACTTTACTGCCACATTGGGTACAGATGGCAGAGCCACAACAGGCAGTTTGAGAATGACCATGACTGAAAAAGGCAAATTGTTTGGGATGTAGAGCCTAACTGGACAGTTTAGATATCCTACTTTCACAAATGTTAGTGGTTTAGGTATGTTGAAAATAGGAATGATATTACTGGTGAGAACCAGGTGACCATCCCTACATATAAATATTTTACATTAACATCAGTACATAAGTTGATGTACTTGGAAAAATTAAACATGGAAACTTAAACTTAGGTGAAACAAATTGTATATTGATAATAGAGCACAATATAAAATTATACAATTAAAGAATCATTTTCAAAAACCACCACATCATCATCAAATTCCTGCCATGTACTCTCAAGGGGTATGCAGGATACTAAATAGGACAATAAACAGGCAGTAAAATCCCCCCCCCTCCCAAAAAAGTGCAATCAGGAATTTGCATAAAAATGATGTAGTAATAGTTCCCGTAACTTTGCAAATACTATTCATTTACTTAAACAAGATTTTCCTCCTGATATCATCAAACTATTTGACTTTGTAATCCATGAGGGTTACTTCAGTATACAAGACAAATTATACCAACAAGTTGAAGGAATAGCCATGGGTAGTCCTATCTCTCCTAGCCTTGAAAATTACTACATGGAGCATTTTGAAGATTGTCTTCTTCTTAAAGACATTTCTCCTAAACCTACACTATGATACAGATATGTAGATATATTTGCAATATGGAAAGATTCATCATCAGATTTAAATCTATTTGTTTCAAAAATAAATGTGATTCGTCCAAGAATTCAGTTTACTTTAGAAGAAAAAAAAAACAAGTAGATTTTTTAGATATTTTAATCCTTTTCAACCAGATAATATTTTGCAATTTTCTGTTTTTAGAAAACAAACTCATACTGATTATTATATCCATGATAACTGCTAACAAATATGATAATATTAGTTCCAGTGAAGATAGTTTATAACAAGAATTGAATTATATCAAATATGCTTTTATGAAAAATAACTTTAATGAATCTTTTATTAAGAAAGCCTTCAACAGCTTTACACAACCACTCTAAATCTTCTGACGATATCACTTGGATTCCACTCCAAGTGATATCTTCCATTATTTAAATTAAGGGGATATTAAATTCCACATTGTTTCAAAATTGAATAAGAAACTCAAAAATCGGAATCAAAGAGTTTCATGCCGAATATAGTAAACTATAAAAGTATCGGTGACTAAGCACGTAGTACAAACTAGGGCAACTCGTAGCAAAGGTGGGGAAAGTTCTGATCGCTATTCTTAGTATTTCCCATAATGTAAAACCCCCTCTCCTAGGAGATGCATGATGTTATACATTATGGTGGGAGGTCACTACCCAGACTGGTTTCGATCTTTATTGAGATCTCATCAGTGAGTAGCTAGACCAAATTAATACTAAGGGTATAGTGAAAAGAACTTATATACTTTGCTATACAAGTTGTCAAAAAGGTGCACCGATTAAATAACATAAATAAAGAGCCAATAGGCTTCATTTCAGCGATGTAAACATTATTTAAATTAAGGGGATATTAAATCCCACATTGTTTCAAAACCGAATAAGAAACTCAAAGATCAGAATCAAAGAGTTTCATGATATCTTTCATTATATTAAAGGGATTTCTGAACATATAGCTAGAGCTCTAAAACCTCTTAATATTGTAGCATTCTTTTATCCTGTCAGGAAGATTTCCACCTTCCTTTCTTCACCTAAAGACAAGCTTTCCCCACTCAATCTTCCAGATGTCTACCAGATCCCATTCTCCTGTGGTTTGTCTTACTTTGGACAGTCTGACAGATGTGCATGAAGTCCATCTGTCATGAAGAACATAAATTGTACATCCACTACCATAAACCAGAACAGTCTTGCAGAACATGGTATCTCAACTAAACATAGTCTTTTTGAGAAAAACTAAGCTTTTAGATAGAAATAGATTCCTTATAAAGCACTTATATAAAGAGAGTTGTGAGACCTTTCTGCACTGACCTAACTTAAACAGATCTGATGGCCTTTGGTTATCTCCTTTAATTGGAAATATTATCACATCATTTTTAAATAAATTCCGTTTATTATATAACTGTATTTTTTTAATAATCAGGAATTTTACTGACTGTTTGTTGTCCTATTAGTGCTATATTGGTACTTTCTGAAAATAATTCTTTAACTGTAATTTTAGATTGTGTTAAATTATCAATGTACTAAGGATGCCTAAGATACGTAGGCAAAAATTTTATAGCTAGTAAATTTATTTCACATTGAATTTCATATTGAAAAGAATAACATGTAAGAAAGTTTTAAAGTGAATAAAAGTTAAGCAGCTCTCAGATGTGAAATGTAGACTAAAATACACAAAGATTATTGAAGAAAAAATGAAAGAGATTGAGAACAGGAATCAAACCTTGGAGATTCAGTGGCAAACTCTGAAGGAAACATTGATTGATTCTGCTAGAGAGGCATGTGGTGAGGTTGTCTGCAAGGATAAAAAAATCAGAACTCCCTGGTGGACACAAGAAGTTAAAGAGGCAGTGAAGGAAAAGAAGCAAGCATATCGAAAGTTCCTGTCAAAAAAGTCAGCTTGTTCTCTTAAAGAATACAGAGACAAATGCAAAAATGCTAAACACTGTGTAAAACTAGCTAAACAAAAGTCATGGGAGGACTTTGGTAAGAATATAGAAAATAAATATCAAGAAGGTGGCAAAATATTCTGGAGGTTGTTGAAGAAGCTTAGGAATGGAGGAAAGAGTGCTGTAAAAGGAGTTAGAGATGATAAAGGTAACATGAAAACTGGAGAAAAAGATATCCTTGAAGTATGGAGTAATTACTTTGAAAAACTGCTAAATGAAACAAGCAGCGATGACAGGGCAGTGGTAAAAAACACTAACCAGGCATGCAGTCAGGAATACATATCCATACTTGAAGTTGAAAAAGCCATCAAAGGCTTGAAATGTGGAAAGGCAGCAGGAGTACATGATATTCGACCAGAAATGCTGAAGTATGGTGGTATAAAAGTCTTACAGTGGCTGGACTGCATAGTTCAGAAAGCCTGGACAGAGGGACGAATTCCCGATGATTGGAGTAGAGCTCTCATAGTACCCATATATAAAAAGGGAAATAAAACTGAATATGAGAATTACAGAGGTATTTCCCTACTGAGTGTTCTTGGTAAGATACATGCAAGTATACTTGAGAAAAGGTTGAGAAGAATTGTAGAAGAAAAGCTTGGTGAAAAGCTGGATTCTGGCCAAATAGAGGCTGTGAGGATTAGATCTTCACTTTACGACAAATAGTGGAGAAATCATGGGAATATAGCACAGATCCCTATTTGAGTTTTGTAGATCTGGAAAAGGCATATGATATGGTGCCAAGAGAGAAGCTATTCAATACGTTACAGTTATATGGTGTCAATGGGGCATTATATCAAGCAATACGTAGTCTTTGAGTTGTAAGTCAGTAGTTAGAATTGAAGGAAGTACAGGAAGATGGTTTAATGTTAAATCTGGTGTGAGACAAGGATGTACATTATCCCCTCTGTTATTCATTATCTATATGGATCACATTATGAAGGAAAGTGGTATTAAACATGATATCAAAATTGGAGATGTTAATGTCAGCTCTATGCTTTATGCAGATGATGATATACTTCTAAATAAATCTGCTACAAGTCTACAATATTCTCTGACTAAATTGAATAGCTGTTGTAATATATATGGCATGAAGGTCAGCAATAAAAAGACAAAGACAATGAAAATAGGCAGAATCATTGAAAATGTCAACTGTGTTGTGAATGGAGAACCTGTGGAACAAGTGAAACATTTCAGCTACTTAGGCACGATTTTTACTGAAGATGGTAAATTAAATATAGAAATAGACAACAGAATCAGCAAAGCTGGTATGGTGGGAAGTCAACTGAATAAATTCATATGGAATAAGAGAGAAATTAGTTGGAACACTAAATTAGCTGTATACAAGACAGTGTTCAAACCAGTTTTAACTTATGAATCTGAGAGCTGGGTCAGAAGTAAAACACTTGACCAAAGATTAGAGACCACAGATATGAAAATCCTGAGAAAGATTATAGGCGTGAACAGATGGCATCAATGGCAATATCATATTAAAAACGAGGATATTAGGAAAGAACTTGACATTGTCAACATCCAAGAATGCGTTAGCAGAGCTAATCTCAGGTAGTATGGTCACTTAAACAGAATGGGCGAAGAAAGATTAGCAAAACAAGTGTTCTCTGACAGGTTGGCAGGAAAACGACCCAGAGGAAGACCAAGATATAGGTGGATTGATACGGTACAAAGTGCCTTAGATGATAGAAATATGAGGTCTGATAATGTTGAAGCCTTGACAAATAACAGACTGATTTGGAGGAAAATTGTAGATAGGAAGTTAGTAATGATGTAAATTTTTCATGTAGTACTGTCATATCCTGTACACCTCTTGAGGGTATATAGCAGGAATTTGATGATGATGATACCCTCAAGGGGTGTACAGGATATGATAGTACTACATGAAAAATTTACATCATTACTAACTTCCTATCTACAATTTTCCTCCAAAGCAGTTTGTTACCTGTTAAGACTCCAACATTATCAGATCTTATATTACTATCGTATAAAGCACTTTGTATCAATCCACCTATATCTTGGTCTTCCTCTGGGTCATTTTCCTAACAACCTGTCAGAGAACACTTATTTTGCCAATCTTTCATCGCCCATTCTGTTTAAATGACCATACCACCTGAGATTAGATCTACTAATGCATTCCTGGATGCTAATAACGTCAAGTTCTTTCCTAATATCCTCATTTTTAATATGATATTGCCATTGATGCCATCTGTTCACGCCTCTAATCTTTCTCAGGATTCTCATATAGTCTTTGGTCAAGTGTTTTACTTCTGACCCGGCTCTCAGATCCATAAGTCAAAATTGGTTTGAACACTGTCTTGTATAGAGATAATTTAGTATTCCGACTAATTTCTCTCATATTCCATATGAATTTATTCAACTGACTTCCTATTATACCAGCTTTATTGATTCTGTTGTCTATTTCCATATTTAATTTAACATCTTCACTAAAAATCGTGCCTAAGTAAGTGAAATGTTTTTCTTGTTCCACAGGTTCTCCATTCACAATGCAGTTGACATTTTCAACGAGTCTGCCTATTTTCATTGTCTTTGTCTTTTTATTGCTGACCTTCATACCATATCTATTACAACAGTTATTCAATTTAGTCAAGGAATTTTACAGACTCGTAGCGGATTTATTGATAAGTATAACATCGCCCACATAAAACAAAAAGCTGACATTAACATCTCCAATTTTGATATCATGCTTAATACCACTTTCCTTCATAATCTGATCCATATAAATATTAAATAACAGAGTGGATAATGTACATCCTTGTCTCACACCAGATTTAACATTAAACCATCTTTCTGTACTTCCTTCAATTCCAATTGCTGACTTACAACTCAAATAAAGTATTGCTTATATAATGCCCCATTGATACCATATAACTGTAGCGTATTGAATAGCTTCTCTCTTGGCACCATATCATATGCCTTTTCCAGATCTACAAAACTCAAATAGGGATCTCTGCTATATTCCCATGATTTCTCCACTATTTCTCGTAAAGTGAAGATCTAATCCTCACAGCCTCTATTTGGCCAGAATCCAGCTTATTCTTCACCAAACTTTTCTTCTACAATTCTTCTCAACCTTTTCCCAAGTATACTTGCATGTATCTTACCAAGAACATTCAGTAGGAAATACCTCTGTAATTCTCACATTCAGTTTTATTTACCTTTTTATATATGGGAACTATGAGAGCTCTACTCAAATCATTGGGAATTCGTCCTTCTCTCCAGGCTTTCTGAACTATGCAGTGCAGCCACTGCAAGACTTTTATACCACCATACTTCAGCATTTCTGGTCGGATATCATCTACTCCTGCTGCCTTTCCACATTTCAAGCCTTTGATGGCTTTTTCAACTTCAAGTATGGATATGTATTCCTGACTGTATGCCTATTTCATAGCAATGTTTCAAAGTAATTACTCCGTACTTCAAGGATATCAATTTCTCCTGTTTTCATGTACCCTTTATCATCTCTAACTCCTTTTACAGCATTCTTTCCTCCATTTCTAAGCTTCTTCAACAACCTCCAGAATATCATACCACCTTCTTGATATTTATTTTCTATGTTCTTGCCAAAATCCTCCCATGACTTTTGTTTAGCTAGTTTTACACACTGTTTAGCTTCCTTACATTTGTCTCTGTATTCTCTAAGAGCACAAGCTGACTTATATGCCAGGAACTTTTGATATGCTTTCTTCTTTTCCTTCACTGCCTCTTTAACTTCCTGTATCCACCATGGAGTTCTGATTTTTCTATCCTTGCAGAAAACCTCAACACATGCCTCTTTGGCTGAATTAATCAAGATTTTCTTCAAGGCTTGCCACTGAATCTCTAAAGTTTGGTTCCTGTTCTCAAACACTTTAATTTTTTCTTCAATAATCTTTGTGTGTTTTAGTCTATAGTTCACATCTGAGAGCTGCTCAACTTTTATTTGCTTTAAAACGTTCTTACATGTCATTCTTTTCAATATGAAATTCAATTTTATCCTGCTCAAGACTAAATAGTGATCACTTCCAATTTCAAATCCTCTGAACATTCTTGTGTCCTGCACAAGGGAGAAAACATCACTATCAACAATAACATAGTCAATGAGACTTTCTTGCCTCTTTTCTCCATGCGAATTTGTTCACATTTTTATGTTGGAACATGGTGTTAGTAATAACCAATCCATGTCATGAGCAGAAATCCAACAAATATTGGCCATTGTTATTAGCTTTGCTCTTTTCTCCAAATTTTCCCAATATATTTTTCTATGTCTAACAATCATTTCCTACTCTGTTATTTAGATCCACAACAAGGACCAACTTTTCCTTTTTCATTGTTTCAGATGCTTTCTCTAAAGCATTAAAAAATTCCTCCACTTCTACCTTAGTAGAACCTCCTGGGGGACCATAGGCAGAAATAAGTCTCACTGTCCAGTTCCCCATTCTGATATTTGCCCACATCACTCTACTTGAGACTGCCTGCCATTCAAGAAGATTAGCCTCATATTTAGTGTTGAGAATACAATGGCTACTCCTTCTTTTCCTTGATTGTCAATGCCTGAATATAACATTTTGTATTTATTGCTCAGAAAGATCTCACCAATTTTTGTCTTTTTTGTCAATGTCAATCTGGTACTTATCTAATTCCTCAGCTAGCTCCATTTCTTTGCCATTCAGGCTTCTTATGTTTATAGTACCGATCTTTAACTCTGGTGATGTTGAGTTAGGGTGTTTTTCAGATTTGTTCCAGTAGTTGACTCTTCACTGTTCACCCTGGTTCCCTGGTGAAAACAACAGGGGCCTTGTTTAACTGGGTGACGCCCCAGCCGACATGAAATTTTGTCATGTTGTACCATCATTTTGTAATTTGGTTTAAGCCAATAAGAATTACAATTTGGTCAGCTAAATCCCAAATTGCATTACTCCTCAAGAAAGTTTGAAGTTTTGTGGGAGATAACTATGATTGATATCCTCACCCTCATGTGAAGGAGATGGAATGATTGGATCTGTGTTATTGTTTCTATTAAAATGTCCCCTGAATGGAATTTTTTCACTCATTTTGGAGATCATGCCAACCTTTCCAAATCCTTCTGGGTGGAGAAAGGTGAATTTTCCCCAAGTGGACATTCTTCAATCGAGTGTAGTATTAAAAAGTTTGGTATGTTTTATAATACTTTGTAGATTGCTGTAAAGTTTGATTACTGATTTAAAAAATTATAATTTCTGAATTTAGGCCTTGAAAATAAATTATAAAATTTCAAGGATGTCATATAGTGGATAGGGAAAGGTGATTAAAAGCTGATTTCCACAACTGATTGGTTTTAAGCAAAAGGGGGAGGGGAAAACTATCATGGAAATTATCAGATCAGATGTGGTGATCTGATCTGATCACCACATCAAGATGGCATTGGTGTAGTTGCAGTTAGTTGTAGTTGGTGGATTGAGTGGTGGAGACAGAGAGTTGTAAAGTAGATGCCCTCCCTCGATGAGTCTTTGGACTCCCTGGAGGTGTTACGTAATAGTAATAATAATCTGATAATTCAGATCACTACAATGATGAGAAAAAAAACTACAACTTGGTTATACTGCTATGCCCATATTTTTTTTTTTTTTTTACCTGGCCTACCATATTACATTAGTTAAAATTGAATGGCTAAATACATTGTTTTATTTTATGATTTTTCTTTTACTTTTAAGATTAGCTTAACTAAACTTTTAATTTATACTAACAAGTCAGGATTTATAATACTGATTAACAAAATACATGAATTGCAGAACAGAAAGAAATAGTTACTTGTAACTATTCATGACCATATCATTTACTCCAACATGTGTGCCATCTGGAGAAGTGATAATACGAAACTAAAAGAAAAACAAACACAAATGTATTAGCAAATAGAAATATATTTTCTTAATATTCAAAAGTAAGTAGATAACTTTATTCACACATCAATCTATAGAGTCAAAGAACAAAATAATTATTAATTGCATGATTAACAATGTGGTTCACTGTAACAATTGTTTTATTTTCTGATATGTTCATCCTGTTTTATTAAAATAAGTTGCTTTTTTTATTTGAACTTACACAGATCCTATGCCTTGGCTCAAATGTGTGCTATGCAAATTTATATGCTCTCAATTTGAAATATAAAATGAGAGCATATAAATTTGTATAGCATGCATTTGAGCCAAGGTACAGAGTATCTGTCTAAGTTCAAATTAAAAAAACAACTTATTTTAAGAAAATAAGATAAACAGAGAAGAACATAAAACAACTGTTATAGTGAACCACATTGTTAATTGTGCAATTAATTAAATGTGTATATGAATATTCTAGATGCTGATTTTACATATGCGGTTACATTTTATAAACAACTGGATCCTTTCTCAGATATTCTTCACTCTGATAGCAAGGAAATTAAAAGTTTTGGAGCAGTATAAACAAAATGCGTCTGTAAGAAAGTTTTTTGACCAGAGAATTTTTAAACAGTAGTTGTTGTTTATTTTGGTAAAGAAATATAATCATAAATGTAAAACTGACTGAACAGTAAAATTTATTTCACTATATCACAAAAAATGCCAAACTGCAATGTCAGAGTCTGATGTGTCAAAAGGCAGCAATGAAAGAAAAGATAAGTTTTCATTATTTTTATTAGAGTTTGTTACCTTAAATTATGGGAAATCTAAGCTAGATACAACATAGTCTGTAGGTAATTTGCATTTTGGGAATTTGTACTTAAAAACATAATATTTTAGTGTCGTTTGTAGTAGTTCTTGGTGCTAAGTTCTTTGTGCAGTGTTTGAATGATGGCAGCAGCCACAGCTTAGTTTGCCAATGGCTTATCACCCCCCCCCCCCAATTTAAGGACTACATTTTACACAGCATACTATGGGATTTTGTGAGATTGGGGAGTGCATATATGTGGAAAATGTAGAAACCTGGCAGTGGTAAATGTAACCTGGCAGCGGTATGTCAGAAAATGGAGAATATCAAATGGAAAGAGACAAGTAGCATGATCAAGGGTGAGGATAACAAGCAGAATGTGAATGAAAAAATAAAAGTAGGGAGTATGGTAAGTTTGAAATATTGTGAAGTTTTTGAAGATGGTGTTAACTGGGAGGACGAATGGTGAGCAAGAGTATTTAGCTTGTAGAGAGAGAGAGAGATGTGCTGAAAGAAGAAGTGGAATGTCTCAGGAACAAGATGAGAAGCATGAAAGAACAGATTAGGTGACTGGAAACAATGAATGCAAAGCAAATCAGAGTAGGAGGGAGAAAGAGTTACAGGAATGATAGAAGAGGAGAGAATAGGAGAACCAATAAAACAGCGTGAAGGAGAAAAATGTGAGCGAGTGCTGGAACCAGGGATGGAGAGATTACAGGAAACAGGTAAGCAGGGGAAACAAAGAAATAAAGTGTCAGAGGAGAAAGATTGAGGGATGCAGTGAGCGAGGAAGAAACAGAGTAGTAAGAGGTGTGATGAAATGGAGATTCACTGATCCGTGGTGTGCAAGATAGAATGCCTGAGGAGTGTTTACTTGGAGGAATGATAGAATGTAATATAGAACGATAGACAGAAAAGTAAAAACAAGTATATATAAATCAGCCATTAGACTGGCCTTGTTGCATGGAGCAGAGATATGGGCAACAAAGAGAACTCAGGAGGGACAATTGGAAAGAACAGAGACGAGGATGTTAAGATGGATAAATGGAACATCAAGGAAAGAACATAGGAGGAACGAAGATATAAGGAATGAGATATGGGGGTTAGAAACATTAGCATTGGCCGGCCATGTATTTTGTGGTCTACTGGCCATGTAAGACAGGTAGATCAATCCAATTCAAAGAGTCATAACAATGGAAGTGAAGGAAATGTAAGAGAAGAAAAGGAAGACCAAGGAAAAGATGGTGGAAAAACATCAAAAGGGATATGGAAGAAGTTGGAGTGGAAAGGAGGTATGCCCAAGATAAAAATAAGTGGAAGAAAACTGTTCAAGTGGCAGACCCCAGTACTGTCTAGAACTAAAATGCTGAAAAGAAGAGGAAGAAGAATAGGCTGTATTAAAAAGGCAACTTCAAGTGTTCGAACATTTTAGATTACATCTTTCTTTGGGAAGTAGTCAGAGGTGTGTTTTCCCCACAGGTGATTTCTTGCCAAGTCTATATCACAGCATTTTTTGTGAAAAGTGAATATCTCATGAAACTTAAATGTCTCCACTTTAAAAAGGTCTTGGAAAGTTTGTCTTGAAGGTATGTTGTAATTGTTTTTCGTTGATGACACAAACAAAACTCTTTTCTTCAATGTTTTTCTTATTTTCTGGTCTCTCACCTTTGCCTTGAGTTTTGCACTTTACAAACTAAAAAGTGTAGCTTCCATCCTTTCCTTTCATTATTGTCCATAATGAATTGTGAATTTACATAAATTGTCCATAATGAATTGTGAATTTACATAAATTGTCCATAAATATAATTCAATGGGAAAATCAAATATGTCAATTCAATGCAAAAATCAAACATGTTTATGAAAACAAAAGAAAATGGTCAACAATAGCAATGGCGCAGACTAACTTTTCACAATGTAATGTCAATAACATGATCTGGTCTCCAACTTGTCTTTGGAAGATTTTTTTTTTCAATAACCCTATTAAAAAGCCTATCAATACTACATTACAAATGCATACCGACTTAAGGATTACAGGGTGTATTGAAAGTATTACAGTTGGTAGAAAAACAAGTGAAAATTGGTCTTGTTAAATTATTATTTTTTTTGTTTGTTTAACGATATCTCTGAATGGTGATGACTCTTGCTAGTTATGAGAAATAAAATGTCTGAGAATACTTGACTATTTATTTCAAAATTAATATTTGGACACAGGGTCAGTTTCAGTTTATAACACAGGTTGAGAGATAAATAGTGATACCTTTTTAGAAACAGCATCAAGGTATCTTTGAGAGTATCTTGTGCAAACCAACTTCTGGCAGGGGATCAAAAAGTCTATGAAGGAATTAACTTATTAAATTAATTACATAAGATACTATCTCCTGGTTGAAAATAAAACTTCTTTATTACATTCACTGGAGGCCACCCATGATCAAATAACACGATAATGAATGAGATGTTTAAAAATGAAAAAAAAAGTGTAAATTATGCGAAGAAAATAAGAAAGTACATTTTGTTTGAATGCATTTAGGATGAGACTGAAAATTCACCCATCACTTGTCTATGATAATCACCTGGCAAGCAGGAAAGTGGATTTCTGCAGCCCTAGCTTAAGGGTTAAAGCCAAATAACTTGGAGAAGACCTCCACATAGCCTTTGAAGAAATGCAAAAAAACAGACCAGGGCTTCTGATCTAATGTCCAACCTTCTCATGGTGCATACTGCTAGGCAGTATGGTCGACAGGGCGTAGCATAGAGGCAGCCTGCCTCACTGCAGGGCTTAATAAGGGCGCTCGTTCATCCATATTGCGGTAGGCGCCATCACTATGCTAACAATTCCTATTAGCGTAGCAAGTATGGAAAGAAGTTTCTGCAAGCTTAAACTGATTAAAAATTATTTGCGAACAGCAATGACCCAAGAAAGATTGGCTGGTCTAGCAACTATATCAATAGAGGTGGACATATCTTATAATTTATATTTAGAAGAGCTCATAAACAGTTTTATGGTGCGATATTCCCGTAGAGCAAATATTTAATTAATATTATTATGTAATCGTTTTGCATTAATGTTTCTCTTGTAATAAAAACAAAATAGCAATTGGAAATTTTCTTATATTATGTCAGATGTCTTATAATCAATCAGGGATGACATTTAACTGTTTGCCTCAGGGTGCGATCTAATCTGGTGACAGCCCTGCTGCTAGATATCCACCTGGATACTGAACAAATGAGGAGAGGCTGACAATTTGAGATTTAGCCAACCGAAGTGTATTCTTACTAGCTTAAACCATGATACAAAATGATGGTATAATATGACAGAATTTCATGCTGAGTGGGACATTGTTTGGTTAAACAAGGCTGCATTTGTTGTTGTTGTTGGGGAACCAGAGGGAACAGTGAAAAGTCAGTTACTGCAACAAATCCCAACTCAACATCAGCAGAGTTCAGGACAGGCATTATCAACATAAGAAGCACTGATGGAAAAGAAATGGAACTAACAGAAGAATTGCAATAAGTACCAGATCGATATGATAGATGTTACTGAAAAAATCTTTCTAGTTACTAGAAAGATCACCAAGATCTTTTTAGTAAATATATGAGATGTTATATTCAGGCAACACTAAATATGAGAATAATTTTCTAGAATGGTAGGCAATATCAGAATGGGATGCTGGACAATGAGACTTATTTGTGATGATGGTCCCAAAAGGTTCTAATAAGGAAGAAGTGGAGGGTTTTTTGAGACATTGGAAAAGTTGGCTGACACGAGGAAAAAGAAAATTTGGTTCTTGTTGAAGAGCTAAACAGCAGAGTAAGAAATTATTACTATACATAAAGAAATATTTTGGAAAACTTTGGAGAAAAGAGCAAAGCTAATATTTTTATATTTTTGTTCAGGATATGAACTAGTTATTGCTAACACTATGTTCCAACTTAAAAATATGCACAAATTCATTTGGAGAGAAGATGCAAGAAAAGAAAGCCTTATTGACTATGTTATTGTTGATAGTGATGTTTTCCCAAGACACAAGCGTATACAGATGATTTGAAATTGGAAGTGATCACCATTTAGTTTTGAGTAGGAACTTCATACTTCATACTGAAAAGAAGTGTGTAGAAAGTTTTAAAAAAGTTTTCAGCAGCTTTCAGAGGTGAACTTGTGGATCATATACACAAAAATTAATTAAGAAAAAATGAAAGAGATTGAAAACAAGAAACACACCTTGGAGATTCAGTGGCGAACCCTGAAGAAAACATTGACTAGTTCAGCCAGAGAGGCATATAGTGAGGTAATCTACAAGGATAGAAAAATCAGAACTTCATGGTGGACTCAGGAAATTAAAGAAGCATTCAAGAGAAAAGAAGAGTGAAGAAAATAAATATCAGGAAGGTAGCAAAACATTCTTGAGTGTTGAAAGAGCTTAGAAATGGAGGAAAGAGTACTATAAAAATAATCAGAGATGATAAAGGTGACATGAAAATTGACAATAAAGACATTCTAGATGTCAGGAGTAATTACTTTGAAAGATTTTTAGATGAAACAACCAGTGACATCAAGGTGGCCAAAAACACTCAATAGAAATGCAATCAGGAATACATATCAATACTTATAGTAAAAAAAAGTAATCAAAATCTGAAATGTGGCAAGGCAGGTAGAGTAGGTGTTATTCAAGTAGAAATGCTGAAATATGAAGATACAAACATTTTACAGCCTGCATAATTCAGAAGTCCTGGTCAGAGGGTCACATTCCAGATAATTGGACTAGATTTATCATAGTATTAATTTATAAAAAGCGAAATAAAACTGAAAGTGAGAAATTGAAGAGGTATTTCCCTACTGAGTGTTTATGCAAGTATTTCTGAGAAACAGCTAAGAAAAATTGCAGACAGGGAAGCTTGGACAAGAACAAGCTGGATTCAAGCTAAACAAAGGTTGTTGGGATTAGATTTTCACTTTACGATAAATAGTTGACTAACTTATAATTACTACTACTGTCTTGGAGCCTCCTTTTATGTAGTGGAACTATTTTGTCCTCTTTCCACTCCACTGACACATTCAAAGAACTGAAGCTTAAATTATACAGTGTGGTCAGAGGAGGTGCTAATTCCCTTGCAAATTCTTGTAATTATTGCTAATTCCATTGCACATTCTTCTAATTCTTACTAATTCCATTGCACATTCTTCTAATTCTTACTAATTCCATTGCACATTCTTCTAATTCTTACTAATTCCATTGCACATTAGATGATATGTCATCTAATCCTATAGTCATGCTTGCATTAAGATTCTACAACAAATGTAACCTTTCCCCAGGAGTTTATGCTTAGGGTACATACAAAAAAGGAAGATGTGCTTGTCTTATAAAAGGTAAACATTTCTGTAAAGTTGTATGTAATCTGTACAACATTATGATTACAGAAAGAAACTTGAAAAATTTATCTATCTTGTTATACTGATGTCACATGTACTGTGGTAGTTTGGGTTGCATTTTAAATGACACATCCTTTTATAAGACAAGCACATCTTCCTTTTCCTAAAATGTTCCTAAAAATATTGTCATCATCATCATCAAATTCCTGCCATGTACCCTCAAGGGGTGTACAGGATATGATAGTACTACATGAAAAATTTACATCATTACTAACTTCCTATCTACAATTTTCCTCCAAATCAGTTTGTTACCTGTTAAGACTCCAACATTATCAGATCTTATATTACTAAAGTATAAGGCACTTTGTACCGTATCAATCCACCTATATCTTGGTCTTCCTCTAGGTCATTTTCCTGCCAACTTGGCAGAGAACACTTGCTTCGCTAATCTTTCCTCGCCGATTCTGTTTAAGTGACCGTACCACCTGAGATTAGCTCTGCTAATGAATTCCTGGATGCTGACAATGTCAAGTTCTTTCCTGATATCCTCGTTTTTAATATGATATTGCCATTGATGCCATCTGTTCATGCCTCTAATCTTTCTCAGGACTCTCATATCTGCAGTCTCTAGTTTTTGATCAAGTGTTTTACTTCTAACCCAGCTCTCAGATCCATAAGTTAAAACTGGTTTGAACACTGTCTTGTATACAGCTAATTTAGTGTTCCGACTAATTTCTCTCTTATTCCATATGAATTTATTCAATTGACTTCCTACCATACCAGCTTTGTTGATTCTGTTGTCTATCTCCATATTTAATTTACCATCTTCAGTAAAAAATCATGCCTAAGTAGCTGAAATGTTTTACTTGTTCCACAGGTTCTCCGTTCAAAATGCAGTTGACATTTTCTGCCTATTTTCGTTATCTTTGTCTTTTTATTGCTGACCTTCATATCATATGTATTACAACAGTTATTCAATTTGGTCAGGGAATCTTGCAGACTTATAGTGCATTTATTGTCATTTTAAATGGTAATGCTAAGTATGGTTATTACAGATATACTTACCAAATTATTATGCTTTGCCTGTTCCAAAGAACAAGTAAAGAGGAAACAACGACAGGATACATCAAATTTTTTGGCAGAATTAATATATCTAAATACAGGGAAATAAATTACACTGGGTAATAATGTAATTATATAATTTAAGTAAATTTCATATAGTACTCAAATGCATAACTTAATTTAATGAACTTCTTGGCAAAAATAAAAAGCACAAATATTACTGAAATTTAAATGTATACAAACTTATATGAGATATTATAATAGTCTGACACAATTATTATTGCATGACTAGTTTCCTAACAACAATTTTCTCCCAAACTTGTCTATTATTTGCTAGGTCTCTGTTTATTATGTCAAGAAAAGTTGCAAATCTATAGCACATCAATACTGTGGCAAAGATAAGAAATTTTTTTATCATTTTATTTTCTCATTGTTATCATCATCATCATAATGCTAGCAAACCAAAACCCTAGAGAAATTCTATGGATGTGTTAATAATTCTTGTAGATAGGCATATATGTTGGTAACACATGAATATTAAATTATTTAAGGAATTTATAATGTATACTGGAATATTAATTAAAAGAAACTTTAATAAATAGTAACTATATTTCGGCAATGTCACATTGCCATCATCATGGCTACATACAACTATGAAATGTGCATGCAGGCACTACAAAAAGCAAATGAAGCAGAAGAGAGAAAACTACTGTTGTTCCTAGAGTCCTAAAGATTCCCCTAGTGGGCTACATTGGGTTGTCTTGGCTGTTGAGCTGAAGTGCTCAATATGCAGGCTTCCCAAATTTGGGGCAGTATCACGCACCCAAATTTGTTGAGATTTGGAAAGTTTTTTGCCTGCATGCACGTGTCATAGTTGTATGTTCCCATGAAGATGGCAATGTGACATTGCTGATATATAGGTGGTATTTATTAAAGTTTCTTTTAATTAATATTCCAGTATATGTTATAAATTCCTTAAACAATTTAATGGGGATGTGTTAATAGAAAGGATGAATATGGAAGACTAACTTAAGTTGCTAGAGATAGATCATGGATCACATCTGTTGATGAATGTAATGTTAGAGGCTTAATGGAGTGAAACAGCACTGAGAAAGGAATAAAAATAATATTTAAATCTTAATATTTAATCCACATAAAAATGGCAACACAAAACTGAGTGAAGCATGTGGATGAAAGACTAGAGCCCTAACTAGGTAGGGCACCCTCTGTGGGCCTCTGTAGGAATAAATTGGGATTTTGAAGTATTAGCATTTCCCATATTTTGATAAGTTTAATGCAACCATATTATTTTAAATTAGGCTGATTGCTGAGAGCAGTTGCAGATACCAAAAATAGTCTCTCTTTTAAATGTACTGTGATGGAGCATAGTAGTATTTTTCCCAATTGATTCTATGAGCTATATCTAAAGCATGGTTCGCAAGGCCTGAATGACCACAGTCAACTGAAGATGTATTTTTTGTATTCTTCTACATGAATGTTGGCTGATCTTCCTGCCTGTCCATAGGCCAACTTACAGGAACAACTTGCAGGCATTTTATATATTCCAGGCACAGAGAGAGAAAGAGAGAAGAGGGAGCTAATCTTAAGTAGAATAAGGAAAGCAAGCTTTCAGTGGGGCTTAGAAGCCATGCAGAGATTCTATTTCTTTAAGATTTTTTATGAAGTACCTTTCACATAGGGGATGATGATAGCATTACTGAAATCTTTCTGAAGAGAAGGTTGAGAATTGGAGGAGGGTTGATTATTTTTTTTTTATACTGTAGGAATTGTAGCCTTTAGATCAGAAGGTGTGGTGTATGTAATTAAGTTCTGCTGTAAAAGAGAACTTATTGGAACAAAGGTTATAGGCTCTACTGGTTAGTGTTTTAATAATATCACACTGCTGAGGGGGGGGAGGCAATGGGGAAAGTTTATGAATGTATCTATCTGCCTGTGTAGGGTGGGCTTCCTGTATACTGAAAAGGACAGGCTACCATTAGGTAGGCACATTACCAAGATGTATGGAAAGGCTAAACTTTTATTAGTAATTTTATTTAAAATTTATTTAACTTATTTATTTAAAAGTTATTAGTAAACTGGATTCTAGGGTGAAGAGTATCAAGATGAGAAAGGAAAGAGTCTAATGTGTCTGAGCCATGAGGCCAAATGGAGAACACATCATCCACATAACTAGATAGAGGTCATGAGAGAAGCTGAGTCAAGAGCTTGTTTTTCAAAATATTCCATTAAAAAAATGGCAGGGAGGAGTGAGAGGGGATAACCCATAGAGGTACCCACTAAGTTTTGTCCACATGCTTTACTTAGTTTTGTGTTGCTTTTGTGTGTGTGTGTGTGTGCGCGCGCTACAAGTCTCATATTGTACTCCCTGATAATGTCTCAGTGACAGATGAATTACTGGAAGAATTAAAAATTATTTTTAATTCTTTCTCAGTGCTGTTTCACTCCATTAAGCCTCTAACATGAGTTTCTCCCAGCACTTAAACCTCAACACATGCTGAAGAATGTAGCAAAAATTCTAGAAATAGAAATGCAGTGAAGATGTTCAATGAGTAAGCCCCTCCATAGCGCAATTGGAAGAACAACGGTACGTTGTGCCCTTCAATTGGAAAAGGCCTAAGTTCGATTCTCATCGTGACAGGAGGAATTTTTATATGGATTTTTTTTCAATTGAAGGTAAGTTAGCCGATGTCATATGGAGGTAGCAGGATTTTTTTCTCCCGGAAACACAAGGTTTTTCATCCTGCATACAGACAAATCAGCCCTTCAGAAGTCCACGCAGTTAGCCTAGTGGCTTTGTGCTTCGCAACCATATGCCTCGGGAAGGAGTGTCCTAGGTTCGATTCCCGTCGACGACGTGAGGAGCTTAAGGATCTTCCTCAGCCATAGCCAAGTTAGCCGGTCTTGGGAGTGGACAGCAGGGTTTTTCCGCCAGTTTATCTGGTGTTTTTCATCCCGCAAGCAGGAAAACTGGTCTGAGGACACACGGATTACAGTCAGGAATACTGACTCAGCCATAGGTCTGATTCGTCAGCCTATGCCGGTTCCGGCGCCCGGATAAAATTTTGGGGGGGCTAGATGGTACCGTGAACTCCCGTAAAAAGATAAAAAGAAGGAACGCAGTATCATCACACGGAATTTATTTATTTAGCCCTTCAGAACACGCATTTTACAGACAAAAAAATACTAGTTGTGGTGGCGGTGGGCAGTAGATGGTATTAATGTAGATGATTGGTGTAGTGGTGGAGATGGAGAGTTGTACAGTAGGTGTCCTCCGCAATGAGTCTTCGGACTCCTTATAGGTGTCATGAATAATAATAATAATAGTATTTCATGTAGGAGGATTAGGAGCAGTGTTGAATAACAACAGAAAGGAAAACATAAGACTGACAACACAAGAATGGGAAGTGTTTAAAATATCAAGTAACCTTGATGCTAATAAGGCTGTGAGACTAGATGGGAAATCATCATATTACAGGAATTGCAAAAGGGCTGGTAGTGCCCTTGTCTTTGTTGTTTAACAACAGCCTGGCAATATCAGAAGAATGGAAAGAAAAAAATAGTGTCACTGCATAAGAGAGAGAGAGAAAGAGAATGCAAGTCAGTGGCATCCAAATATAGGCTAGTGTGTGTGTGTATCAGATGTAGTGGTGGTGAAATTAGGTGATTAGAGACATAACACAAACCTGGATTGATGAGAATGGAAATATTTTGAGAGAACAGTATGGGTTCATCAAGAGGAAGATTTTACTTTAGTAATTTGGTTACAGTTTGTAATAGGAAAACTAGTGTACTGGAAAGATGAGTTGTTTATGCAGTGACTTATCTGGATTCTACTAAAGCATTTGATCAAGTGCCACATGATAAACTACTGTTGAAACTGATCAGGATGATGAACAGTCATTTGGTAGCTTGGTTACAGGAATAGTTAACTAAGAGTTATGAATATGAGATGTATTGGGAGCCAGCAAGCTGTGAACTGGGGGGGGGGATATCTCAAAAGGGAAGGTAATGATGATGAGTGGTGTACCATACGTTCTGTTCTGGGACCACTCTTGTTTATTTTATATATAAATGATATAGTTCAGCATGTGAGAGGAGATATTCAGTTGTTTGCAATTGATGATAATGCTAGATTCAGAAGAGCAACCATCAGGAAGCGCTGACATGATGTAAGAGTCATTGAACTCCCTGGAGATGCCATGTAATAATAATAATAATAATAATATCTGGGCGCACTTTTCTCTTCATGAAAGATAAGGATAAGGGTGCAGACCCAAGTAACTATCGTCCAATAACATGCCTACCAACTATGCTTAAGCTGTTCACTGCAATCATAGCAAATTTCATATACCACTACTTATCAGATAATCAGATTTATCCGATTGAACAAAAAGGCAATTTTCAAAAATCTAGAGGAACAAAAGACCAAATCCTTATTAAAAAAATGATTCTCAGAAACTCAAAATGATGAAAAACTAATTTAAACATGGCATGAATAAACTACAAGAAAGCATTCGATTCTCTCTCACACTCCTGAATCTTAAAATCATTAAAAATATTTGGAATTAGCAAAAACATATGTTTGTTTCCGGCTACTGGTATGAAATCATGGAAAACAACATTAATAGTGAATAATGAACGATTTGGAGATATCAGCATTAAATGTGGAATTTTCCAAGGTGATTCCTTGTCACCATTGCTCTTCAACATTTCTTCGATACCTTTGTCTATGATTCTGAAGAAAACAAACTTGATATGAAATTCCTAAGAATTTCATATCCAAGTTTTGTTTTTTCAGTCAGGACATCAAAATGGAATTTGGTTTAGATAAATGTGCAATTTTATCTACGAGGAAAAATTAATGACACTAGCAATTTTAATTTTGATCAAGAGAAATATATAAAAGCAATTTCAGCTGATGAACACTATAAATACCTAGGAATATTAGAAGACAATGATATTCTCCACTCGAAAGTTAAACAACAGGCAGCATCAGAATCCATTAAAAGACTTAGAAATATTCTGAAAACAAAACTACATGGATTAAACACAATTAGAGCAATGAATTCTTTGGCTATACTAGTGATCTGATACACAGCTGGCATAATAAATTGGACAAAAGAAGACTTGGACAAACTAGACCGCAAAACTAGAAAACTAATGACCACGAATCATGCATTACATCCACGAAGTGATGTTGACCGGTTGTACCTACCGAGGAGAATAGGTGGACAAGGTCTGCTGCAAGTGAGACAGACTGTGGAAGAAGAAGAAATTGGTTTAAGAAATTACATCGACAACAGCTCTGAGCCAATGCTTCAAGCAATTACACAAGAGGGCCTTCTAAAAGCAACAGGAAACAAATCTGATTAAAAAAGGAACAACAAAATATCCGATATGTGCACTGGAAAAATAAACCCTTGCATGGCCAATTTCTTCGAGATACTGAGGACAAAATTGACGTGAACAAGACATTATTATTATTATTATTCCTGATACCTCCAAGGAGTCCGAAGACTCATCGTGGGAGGACATCTACAACTGTCTCTACACCTAACCTCTACTATGAATCATCTCCATCAATGCCATCTACCTTCCACTTCCAACACCACCACAACTAGTAATTTTTGTCTGTAAACTGCGTGTTCTGAAGGGCCGATTTGTATGTATGCAGGATGAAAAACCCTGCTACCTCCATATGAGATCGGCTAACTCACCTTCGATTGAAATCGACCAGATAAAGATTCCTCCCGCCATGACGAGAATCGAACTTAGGCCTATTCCAATCAAAGGGCGCAATGTACCGTTGTTCTTCCAATTGCGCTACGGAGGCGCTTAAGAACAAGACATGCAATGGCTTAAACAGATACATTAAAAAAGAAACAGAAGGATTTATTCTAGCAGCTCAAGAACAGTCATTACAAACGAATGCAATCAAAGTAAAAATTTTCAACATCAATAATAACAGCAAATGCAGATTATGCGATCAGAAAGATGAGACTGTAGAACATCTAATCAGTGCCTGCAGCAAAATAGCTCAAACTGACCATAAATACCACCATAATCAAGTGGCCAAAATAGTTCATTGGAATGTATGCAAAAAATATGGCTTTCCTACTTCTGATAACTGGCGGCAGCATAAAATAGAGACTGTATTGGAAAACGAAACAGCAAAAATTCTCTGGGACTTTAGAATATACGAACTGATCGGCATTTGAAACATAATAGACCTGACATCACAATTATCGAACATCGACAAGTTTGGATTATCGATATTGCAGTACTCAGTGATAAAAACATTAACAAAGAACTGGAAAAAATGACTAAATATCGAGTTCTAGCAATCGAAGTTGGTCAACTGTGGCTTAAACACACCAAAGTCATCCCAATAGTTATCGGTGCACTTGGTGCAACTTCAAAGAAGCTGTCCAACTATTTACAGCAATTAAACATCAACAAAGTGACCCCATATGACCTACAAAAAACAGCATTACTTGGAACAGTCTATATTTTACGACACCACCTGACAGACTATTCTTAGATTCTTGGGTAGAATCTGAATTGTTCTGAATCACCAGTCAAATTTTTATTTATATGATATCTTGTTTTGACTGTGTATCAATTATGTGATATTTTTATATAATAATAAAAAAGATGACTTTGTATATATAGGCTTATATACTAATAATTATATAAGGTATCTTCAATACAGGACAATGGAACAGATTCAAAATGCAAATAACAGACGTATTTTAAAAAGTGTCACTATAGCATAAGAAAGACAGCAAATAAACAACAAATTCCTAATTAAAAAAATAATGGAATACAAAAAAATAATAATAGAATAAAGGGGTATATGGGGTGTTTGGGAGGGTAGCACCTTTCTTGGACAGTCACATCCTAGGATGGTCCAGGAGGATTGGTTCCCACCGAGCAGCCAGCTCTCACTTATGGCTACTCAAAGCTACCACCAAGATAGCGGCCACACCCCAGTCAACTGTGTTGACCCACAGGCAAAACTAAGTGAGAGAAGCCAGATATAGTGAATTAACTTCCATAGTTGTAGGCAGCAGCAGCAGCGTACACCACTGAAGATGAATCACATCGGCAATTTTCAAGACCAGATACCTAAGGACATGGATAGAATCTCCTTAACTCTTTAACTGCTATGGTCGAGTTAATTCGATTTGAACTTTCAATGTGTAATACTCATTTAATTTAGTTTATGAAAGCATTTGAATTGAGTGGCCTTATAGAGCCATCTCTTAGGATTAGAAGGAACTAATTTTCAAGCTTCTGTCTGCTTTGTGGTGCTATCTTCATAAAAAATTGCGAGACCATGCACAATGTTATCAGAGCCATCCTTGACAATAGGAGCCAGGTGATCACGTGATGCGGTGATTCCAGAGTTAGTAAAAATGGCTTTGACAAGCAGACAGCAGCGTTCTCTTACTGAGGCAGAATTAGTAGAAGTATTAGAAACTTTATCTTGCGATTTATCAGCTTTCAGTGACAATGATGATATTTATTTTTTAGAAAGTAGTGATAGTGAAAGCTCAGATAACGAACCACCAACACCAGTGCATCTGTGAAAAGAAATCATACTGACGCTTCATTGTTTCAATGGCGCGATACAAATTTTTGTCCAACAGTTCACCAATTCAATAATGATAATTCAGGTATTTCAGCAATTATAGATGATGGTTCAACTTGTTATATCTTGTTTTTATATCGTCTGTGGTCTGTGTGACTGCCTTATTGTTATATCTCTAACTGTCTTTACTTTAGCCTTATAGTTAACATAAATTTTGTATCACTTAATATCAGATATGCGTTTGCCGATGAATTTATATTGATTAAAGCTGCGCCAGCCGGCAACTAAATTCTGATATGTCATCCAAGAATACTTAAAAAAAATGTAGGGATCAAGAAGTAAGCAGTTGTGGTCCCAATTCTTCTATCACTAATGGTTTCCCCTTAAATGCACGGTACGAAATTTTCCAAACGGTAGCTCAAATCCGCAGAAAGGATGACAAACTCATTTGATTATATTTTAAGAAACACATTTATTATTGCACAAAGACAAGTATACATGTTAATTAAATCCTTAATCTTAAAAGAGTCTGGGTTCCCTTTACTTAATTAATCACAAACAAAACTTCTATACTATAGTCCCTTACTTGACATAAATTCCTCACTTCTAAATGTACATCTATTCTCAGACTCTTATAACTAAATTACCTAATATTATCACACGTAATATTTCATATATACACAAGACAACTCAATACTTCTGACATGAATTTCTCTAGGATAATACTTCTGAATCTTACTTAATCCCCTCTCCAAAATTTTAGTTAACAATTAGTTACGTTCTGACCATATAACATTACTGTTCTTAAATCACACAAACAGTTCAGACCTCGGCCTCCTGTTCGGCTGGAGCCTAATATGCTTCCTTCTCAACTGTAGACAACAGTATCCAAATCGCAGACTGTTCCTATAACACTACACAGAAATAGCATGCTTCCTTAACTTCTGTTTCCTTACTCTTCGGTTACTTTAACTCAACATTTAACATAAGTTAAATGTTGAATTACCGTTCTTGCCTTGAACTGGATACTTTGGTCGGCTAACTGTACCTTCACTGATGGCGGCTTTGCTATTCCTTTGTTTCCATACGAACCGAAAAACACTAATACACAGATTTGAACACTGACGCTGATTTCATTCTAGCTCTGGCTCTTTCTTCTTATGGATCTGAATACATTGTAGTTGCAGCCTTGGCCCACGTAGCACACATAGCAAGGAGGGATTCTTGCTACACGTGGCGGCAAGCTCTACACAGCTCTCCGACAGGACTAGGTGCCGACGAAACCCGGAGACAAGAGAGCGATTCGAATTCCCGCCAAAACCTTTATACTCCAAAACAGCTCCCTCACGTGGTGGTGTCGTCACACATACGGCGGCTGCCGATTGGACGCCGTGGCTATGAACTGCTTTTACATGGCTTAGAGTTTGCTCTAGCTTATACATATTTATTTGGCAATTTATACATGATTTTATATTTTAATTCATTTACAACTATTCTCTATTAAACTCATGGGCTATTCTAACATTGTTTAGAGCTTACACATTTGGATATTTACATGTTCTTGGGACATTAGTCAGTATACATTTCCCATCCGGAGGCATAAGCATGTTCTTATACTCTCCTTATGAGTAACTTAGTGTTGGGTGGGAAAAAGGGATGACTCATCATTTTTTTCCGACACAACAAACTGTTTTTGATTTTTTCAAACTATTTTTCCCCTTTCATATAGTGCAACATATTGCTGACAAAACTAAAAATGGAAAAATACTATCTGAGAAGAATTATATATATTTTTTGGAATCATAATGCTTATGGCTAGGGTAAAAAAACTAGCAATAGCAGAATATTGGTCCAAGGATCCCCTTGTAGCTACTCCACAGTTCACAAACTATATGTCCAGGGAGAGTTTTTACTTTTAAGTATTTTACATTTCAATGACAATGAAACTCAGGTTCTGAGACAAAGACTAAACAAACTACAACCAATTATTGATCATCTGAGAAAAACCTACAGTGAAGTATTTACCCCTTTTCAAAATACATGTATTGATGAGAGCTTAGTACTGTTCAAGGGCCGCCTCCAGTTCAAACAGTACATTCCTTCGAAAAGACATAGATTCAGGATCAAAGTTTTTGTGTTCTGTGACTGTGAGACTGGATATGTGTTAGATTTTGTAGTGTACACAGGGGCAACTACAGACATTATTCCAGAACATGAATTTGGGATTTCTGGGGCCGTGGTGCAAACCCTAGTGGCAAAGTATTTGCAGAAAGGATACATGTTGTGGTTAGACAATTGGCATTCTGGTCCTTCCTCTTTTGTATACGACTGGCCACATAAAAATGGTACCAATGCATGTGGGACTGTTAGGAAAAACAGGAAAGGGATGCCGAAACCGAACAAAAAATTAGACAAAGGACAGGTAGAATCCACACACACAGATAATATGATGGTGGTGGTAAAATGGATTGATAAACAAGAAGTTTGTATGTTGACCACACTCCACACAGACTCTATGAAACAATCAGGGAGAGTTGACAGGACAACAAACACACCAATAATGAAACCTGAATGTGTCATGGATTATAATAGGAATATGGGGGCTGTGGACAGGACAGACATGATGATCAGGTCTCTTGAATGTGTGCGAAAGGCCTTCAAATGGTATAGAAAATTCTTTTTCTATATCTTGGAGCTCACTGTTCTCAATTCACATATTTTGTATAATGCATAAACTGGTGAAAATATCACACATGCTAATTTTCAATTAACTATCATAAGAAATTTTTCAAAAGTTCCACATGCCAAGACTGACCACTACATCTGGATGACCATCACGGGGTGATGAACCCCCTCAGACTGAGGGAAAGCCATTTCCTAATACCTGTGCCACCCACACCCAAGAAAGCAAATCCCACTAGGCATTGTCATGTGTATTCAAATACCACATTTGGGCAAAGAAAAAGAAAAGAGAGCCAGTATATGTGTGCCAAATGTGGCATAGCCTTATGTGTACACCCCTGCTTTCAAAATTACCACACACTATAGTTTGCCCACCGATTAGAGATCCATCAACACTTCTGTGCATGTCAGAAAAAGGAGAATCCATTCCGATAAGAGGGTAATCAGTCCATATTGTGGGATGAGTTGTTTATTATTACAGGTCGGAAAATTAACTTCTCTTTTATGATTATTGTAGTTAACTATGTTGCTTGTATAACAGTTGGAAAATTTTACCTATAAAGCACGTCATTTCGCATGTTGCTGACCAATTCGTACATCCCTCATTTCTTCCTCCCCTTCAGCATGAATTGACTATTCTTGGCAAAAACCAAGCAGAGACCTACAAACGGTGGGCGAACTATACTAAAGTATTGAGGTATTTTCAGGGAGGTGTTTCTCACTTGAAGTTGTGACATTATTTAACATGGAATAAACAAATAAATTTCAAGATAAATTTTGGACATCCCTAACTTGAAAATAAAATTCCTATATAACAGTTTTGTTCAGTGACTTCAATTTAGACAAGAAAACAGTACAAAAATGTTTAATACATTATAGTAACTATTCATATTATTATAAAATATTTTATAATTGTGAAAATAACTCAGCAAGGAGGGTCATACTGGTTATTTAGTATTTCTTAAAAGGTTAATGGTCAATGATGCAGAAAGCGAGAGGGGAAACTATGCATTCAACCTCCCCAGACGAACCACCATGGCAAACACAACAAGAACAATGCCCCCCCCCCCTCCGAGTCCCTGTCATTCCTTAAATGGAATGGATATGCTAAAAATCTCAAGCAAACCAATCAAAATAGGAACATGGAATGTTAGAACTATGTTTGAAGCTGGAAAGCTGAGAAATACTATTGAAGAAATGAGAAGACTAAAAATACAAATCTTAGGCATGAGTGTAATAAGATGGCCAGGCTCAGGTAAATGATGCTCCAAAGATATCATCCTCTGTTACTCTGGAAGTAGTAATAATACTCACTGACATGGAGCAGGAATATTAATAAGTAAAGAACCTTCTAGCATTTTGTTAGAAGGGTTGTGAAAAGAAGGCTCCCATTTCAGATAAGTTTTTTTGGAATAATTTGTAAATCAGTGTGTGTTTATGAGTAAGAGTTAAGGTAAAAGTTATGCGCTTGCATTGTTTCTAGCATGTAGGCTTGTTTGTTTGAGTTTGTTTACAAACTGTTAAACTTAGAGCAGAGAATAGTAACTGGTGAAGGAAATATGACAGTGGCTTTGTCATTACAGGAGTTTAAGTTTAATTTTAGTCATTTTGTGAAATGTGATGTGTGCTACATGTATTCATTTGATTATGTAGATAAATCATGGATATTTAAGGCAGATGGAAGGAAGGTGTGTGTGTGAAGTGTGATCTGAATGAGGAGTTAATGAGCAGTAATGTATTACATAATCAAATGGATTGCATTTGAATGGCTATGGAGTGAGTGCACTGGAGAAACTGTTGCTAGATGGAAGTGCAGTGTGTGATGCAGGCAAGCAATCAGAAGTAAGAGATGTAGCGAAAGATCAGGAGAGTGGTATTGAAGAGCAGAAGTGCTTGCCAATGGAAACCGTAGTAGTGAGAGATTATTATTATTATTATGTTACACCTCCAGGGAGTCCAAAGACTCATTGAGGGAGGGCACCTACTCTACAACACTGTCTCCACCAACTACACGGCATCTACTGCCCACTATCACCACTAGCATTTCTCAGAGACAATCACAAACATCCACGTCCATGGCGGAATTCGAACCTGCAGCCTTTTGGCTGGAGAGTGGATACCCTAACCATTTGGCAAACCAGGCCGGCGAGATGAAGAGAGAAGGGAAATGCAAGAGGAACAGGGAAACAGAGGGGGGGGGAAGCAAGTGAACAGGGAGAAGTGGTATAGGGAGAATGGATGTTGGAAGTAGTATCAAATGTATGGGAATGATCAGCATAGAAATGGAATATATCGGGATGTGGATGGGCAAGTTAAGACTGACTGGATATATATGGTAAACAGTGATAAAGGGATTGAGCAAGGGCAGGTGTGGTGGGGAAATCGCAAACAGATTGGGTAGGACTGGTTATAGACCTAAAAGTGAACTGCTGTGTTTATTAACAAATGCCAGAATATAAGAAATAAGGAAGATGAAATGGTTTCACTGATTGAGGTGTGACATTCACTGTTGATACCTAACAGTGATTGTCTGTTAAGTATCAGAAAGTATATCAGGATGGTATCCTAAAGAGGAAAGTCACTAGTGGTTGTGAACGGGATCAGTTTTGGACTATTGTTGTTCATTTTGTATAATCGTATCATGATACATGGCCGTGAGTCCCCCTTACGGGGAAGTACGGTACCATCTCAGTCCTCCCAAATTTTATCCAGGCTTCGGAACCTGCATAGCTGACGAATCAAACCTATGGCTGGGTCAGTATTCCTGACTGTAATCCGTGTGTGTTCACTGGACTGGTTTGCCTGCATGCGGGATGAACAACCCCAGATAAACTGGTGGAAAAAACCTGCTGTCCATGCCCAAGACCGGCTAACTTGGCTATGGCTGAGGAAGATCCTTAAGCTCCTTGTGTCGTTGACAGGAATCGAACCTAGGACACTCCTTCCTTGGGCATATGGTTGCGAAGCACATAGCCACTAGGCTAACTGCGTGGACTTATATTAATGATATTGGGATGGGCTGAGCTGGAGATCTGAAGCTGTTTGCAGATGGTGTAAAATTGGGGAGAGGAATGCAGAGTCAAGCAGATGTTATGGCCTTACAGAAGGATTTGAATATATTGCATAAATGGGTAGGTAAGTTGAATTATCAGTTCAATGTTGCAAAGTGTAAAGCTTTTAAATTTGGTAAGCAATGATGGGATGCAAAAATATACACTTGGTGGGGAAACTTTAAAGGAGGTAGAGGAGATGAGAGATCTGGGAGTGGTGGTGGTGGACAAGCACATGAAATTCAAAGGCCACATTGCACAAGTTGTGAAGATGTCACATCGGATAATGGCAATAATGCAGAGGATCCTAACATGCAGAAATAAAGAGGTTAAGATATCATTATATAAACCCTTGATCAGGCTTTATATGGATTATTGTGCACAGATTTGGTCACTGGGTTTCCATGTTGATGAGGATATGTTACTAATGGTCCAGAGAAGATTCACAAAGGTGGTCAAATGGTCTTTGGAATGTGGAATACGATGAGAGATTGAGAGAACACAGACTGCAAAGCCTCATGAATAGGAGGAGGAGAAGGGAGGGAGGGATATGATTGAAACATATAAGCTAGTCAGGGATTGTTATCAGCTTGACATGGAAGAGATTTTTCACAGAATGGCAGAGGGGAGAGAAGGGTAGAACAAGAGACCATCCCTGGAAACTGTAAGCAGAGGAGTGAGGAGAAGGCTCTTTACTTGGAGAGTGGTTGGTGAGTGAAATGCACTGCCTTAGTGTGTTGTGAATGTAGACACATTGAATCAGTTTAAGGCATGGTTGGATGATCTTTGTGTGTGATAGTGTGTACCTTCCATGATGAGTCCGATTCCATGGAGGTCAGACGTTAATAATAATAATAATAAATTTGGATTCATTCTTTTCACAAGATTTCACTGCTAACCAATAAATTATGAGAGAATTAAAGTCACCCATGATGAATGCACATTTTGCACCCATCATGTTTAATCGATTTAATTTATTTCATCGTCACTAGCAACTAATCCACTAGGTATGAAAAAATACTTCACCATGTACTTGATCTTTTTAGACTCCACCTTAAATCAAATGGCTTCAAACCTACTGCCACATGGTAAATTGTTACCAGTATTGTAGTCACAGATTTCCCCCCTAACTGGACTCAAATCATCTAGTATCATTAGTGGCGCATCCCCTCTCTCTTATCCTTGATATTATGTGATACCAAACACCTGATAGCTAAATCTCACTGATGCCTACAATCTGAAACCATGACATGTTCATCATCAAGGCAACAAATTCTACCCTTTTGTTTCTGATACTTCTGGCATTTGTGTACATATATAGTAAGTTATCTGCATGTGCTCTTTCACATACCGACTTTTGTGGTCTGCATCACCCAGTTGTACAACTTGTAGATCTGTTTTATCTAATACCTTGCTTATGATGACATCCTTGCACTTGTTTGATAAGTCTGAATTGGATGAAAACACAAAAATTTTTTCCTAATAATCATTTTCATGATAATGCACATTATTTAAATTAAACATATTTGGTCGTTTGAAAATTAAACATACAAACTTACTGTTTCAATACTGACCATATTGTAATGCATACAAACATCTTACATTCTTTGCCTACCAGTTTCGCTAGCAAACTGTCTAGTTTTTTCAAGGTATTGATGGAAAAGCATTAAAAAACTAGTAAATGCAAATTGAAAGGAACATAAAAACGTTGTAAACAATCTAGTAGCTAAGGTTGCATGTTCGCGTAAGAGAGACTGAGAGGACTTATTGTTCTTATTCATTATCACACAGGCGTGTTTGTTGTAAATGTGTAATGTGATTACTGGCAAGCTGTAGTTCAGATGGATTTAGAGAGAGAGGATCAGGTTTTTCCACAAACTGTTCAGAATAGTACCCTGATTTCTGTTGAGGTTTCCGCCAGTTATTAAAACTATTGTGGCTTCCTTGAATAACCGATGTCTGTAGTCGTCATCCAAATATGGCATGGAGCTCTTTTGCCACTCTATCGTGTAGTTAGACGTACAGAAATGATGTGCTAAGCCGGAAGAAATACTTCTGTTATGGTTTACATCACCAACATGTTCTTTTTGTCTGATATCTAAACTCCGTGAAGTTTGTCCGATGTAAGCAAGGAATGTAATATACTCCTGGATATTTGTAGAATGGCACCTTATTTTGGGGATCCTAAAACCTGTCTGATGCTGGTGGTTGGTTTGAAGACCACTCTGATGTTGTAGGCTCTTAGATAAGAGCCTACAACATCAGAGGTTATTTGATAAGAAATTGACCTGATGAAAGGGATCACTACAGTAGAAATGTGCTGGGAGCTTGATTCTTCTTGTCTGGGGGTTGTCACCGTATAGATATTTTTTGATGATGTTCGGAGGATATGTATTTTGTGATAATGTGTTGGCTATTAGTGAGAGTTCAGTCTGTGTATCCTCCTCTTTTGATATAAACTTTCGGGCTCTATTTTTCAACATATGGATAATGCTCAGTTTGTGTGTCCTGTGATGGTTTGAAGTATAATGAAGATATCTTCCAGTGTCTGTAGGCTTTCTGTAAATAGATAATTTGACACTATTTGATTGCCTCTTTATCCCTCTTTATCAAGATGTCTAAAAAATGCAGTTGGCTGTTGTTTTCCACTTCCAGAGTGAATTTTATCTTGTAAGGTGGCACTCTGGCACATGGCTCGGCTCTGTAAATAGGAATAACATTCTTTGTTCTATCTTTGCCTTGTGATTATGCTGATGCACTAATGAGTGCCAGTGAGCTTCAGGTCAAAATATTTGCCATAATAAAATTAAAAAATATATATTTATTATTCCAAATATGTGTCTAATAAACTTTATTATGTCGCAAGTGCATTTAAAACTTACACCAACCTTCCACTATATAGCCTTAAACCAGACTGTTTTCATAAGTTATTTATTAATTAATTCATAAATTAATTAGAAAAAATTTATTTTCATAATTGAAATATACTGTCAGAATAAGAGTTTCTATTGTTTTATATTAATACTAATTTCATTATTATAATAGAAGTACATGGTAAACGTCCTATTTCAAATATTATAAACCACTGAATCTTACTAAGTGTGCGGATGGCCTTCCTTGCGAACTATGAAATATAGTTTTTCACTTATTATGAGGGGAATTTCATAAACTTTGCGCAAGATATTTAAAAACATATTTGCCTATCTAATATACATTACAGCATGTTCAATTAAGTCACCCTCTAACTAATATTAATACATCCATAATTTGTCAATATAGTAATTTATCCATATAATCATTGTCTATATAGTAGGACTCATTGTGGGAGAACACTTGACTCCACTATACACAATTAACCATCTCTCCTACTTAATCCTCAAACTACTACCACCATCAACACGCAACACACAATGTCGTCTAATGCCACCAAGAGTTTTTTTGCCTGTAAAATTACATGTGTTCTCTTGGTAGATCATATCAATATCTCTTAGATTCAATTCTAGATCACACAAGTGAAATTCAAGTCTTGCAATTAGAAAGTTATGGGTATATTATTGAATGTATTACTCATGAATTCTGTATTGAAATATAAAATAGAGGCCACATGTTAGTAAAGTGAATGTAAAAAATAATAAAAATAATAAATAAATACTTTTTGACAAATGCTTTAAAATCATACCTTTGCCTACTTTCTATATCTGGGTTGGTGTTGTCTATAATGACTTTTTTACCTTTATCAAGAGCTTTTTCACACTCTGCAACACATTTTTGCCATGTGCCAAGAGAATCCTGAAAAGAAAGGGAGAGAAACTCATAATTTATTTTTCTATAATGATGTTAACTCTAGTGATCAAATTTTAACCCTTCCCCTAAAACCTACACACACTCAAATTCAGTGCTGAATAAGTTTCTAGACTCTAAAAAGTCTAACATCTTTTTTCTTTTGAATTACAATTAAAGAAATTTTACATTAAAAAAGAAAAAAAGTAAGCCAAACATTTCTGAACAAGCAACTGAATGGTACACAGGGATTTACATTTTACAGAACATAATGTTGGATTACAACATTCAGCATTAAATAATAATGGGCTGATACACCGAAAAGTTTGCATAAGCTTGATATCACTTATGTTGACTGGCACAACATACTGTTTACTCGAATATAACTTGCCCTTGCATATACCCCACACCTCTGAGTTTTTGAAAAAAGAAATTAAAAAGTTTCATATATAGTTCACAAACACAAAAAAAGTTTAAAACTTTACAAAATAGATAGTGAATGTTGTTGTTGTGGCAGTTTCAGATATTTTGGAATTCAGTTGAAGAGAATCAGCATTTAATTCAACAATCGTCAATTTGTCTTTGAGTCATGTGATCTTTTGTTAACCACACTACCGGCCAAGACGTATATATACGTCCACATTACCATGGATGCGAAGTGCATATTAAAATTGTAATACCATTGAAATTTATGATGGATACGAAGCTTATGAGGATGTGTATTTGATCTTTAATAGCCGGTAAGGTGGTTAATACTGTACCACTCATATGCATAGAGATGGAAGCAACCAATAGAAGAAATGTGAGAGTGAGAGCATTAACTTCTACTTGATCTAGGATTGCACGAGGGTAGATTAAGATTAAGAGACCATCATTAGAACTGTTGTGCAACTGAATTTTAAGAGTCTGACACATGATTTTGCCAGAAATAATTAATTTTATTACAGCAGCATTATTACTAAAAGATTCAAATATATCGCGTGATGAAGGTGAGTTGCTGATCGCATAAATAACATTGATAATTAAAATTTAAATAGATTCATTTTATAAATAATGAGAGCAATTATAATGAATACTGCAGATTTAATTATAAATGTCAATTTAGTTTTTTCCTGAAAAACTTTATTTCCAAAAATCTCTGCATATATCTTGCATCATGATTTTTTAACTTTAATTTTAGAGAAAAAAGTGCTGGTTATAATCGAGTAAATACGGTAATTGAAGCATTATTTTTTATTTATTTAATTTTTTTTTGTACAAAGACTTTGATAACTCAATTTGTATTATATGTATTAGTTACATATTTCAAATTATTATTATTTCAAATATTATAAACTATCGAACCTTACTAATGATGACTTTCATTGTGAGCTTTGATACATACAGTTTTTCACTTAGGGGAATAGAATACATCATTTTTTCAAATGATGCATTCTGTACCCTCATAAGAGTAGTACATTAGGTCTACAAATAGTGAACCTAATTGTGTGATCTAGAAACCATTCAGTTAGAAGTGGATTGAGTGAGGCAGACTGATGCAGTTACAAATGCCTTAGAAAACCAAAATACAACATCTGACAACACTGGACGCCTAATAGATAACAGTGTAATTTGGAGGAATATTGTCAACAGAAGTTAGTAATAATGTAAGTTCTTAGCTCTTCATGTATTCTGTGCATTTTTCTGCTTAGTACAGGGTGGGCCAAAAGTCACAAAGGGGTCTGAAGTTTTAATAACTTTTTTAAAATTAATTTTTACTTATTTTTCTTTACAGATTTTATAAAGAAGACCTTGGAGATTAACCATGGAAAAATTCATGACTGAACAGCGAACACAAATTGTGAAATTTCACTATCAAAACCAAGGATCAATATTTCTGACCCAACGAGCATATCATCGCCATTATGGCGACGATATGCTTGTTGGGTCAGAAATATTGACCTTGGCTCGTTGAGATTCTCCAAGCAAATCAATGATTAGATTTGATTGGTCATTTTGAGGAACAGGGTTCAGTAAGTGACCTTCCATGAACAGGCAGACCATGCTCGGTTAGGAACTAAGCCACAGTTGAGCATGTAAGGGAGAGTGCTGCAGAAGACCAGAGCACATCAACTCGAAGGGGGGATCTGGACAGGTTGGAGTCTCTTGGACATCACTCCAGCATATTCTGAAAATCTTGAACCTGTTTCCATATAAAATTCAGTTGGTGCAACAGCTGAAGCCACCAGATTATTCCCATAGATTCCAATATGCAGTCAGATTTCAAGAATCAGCAAGGAGAGATCCTGAATTTATCCACAAGCTGATAATGTCAGATGAAGCACATTTTCTTTGAATGGCTTCATTAACAAACAAAACTGCAGGATTTGGGGTTTGGAAAATCCTAGGGCAATTCACCAAAGGGAATTGTACCCCCTTAAGTGAATGGTCTGGTGTGGGGTGACGTCTGAAGAGGTGATCAGACCTTACTTTTTCGAAGACCACGTTGGGAACCCAGTCAATGTTACGGGAGATGAATATCAGTCTATGATTGAAAATTTCTTACTCCCAGCAGTTCTAGATAAACATGACATGTGGTTCCAACAGGACGAAGTGATAGCTCCCACAGCAAGGGCCACAATCCAACTGCTCAGGCAAGTTTTTGTGGGAAGAATAATTTCCTGCGGTTGCGACATAAGCTGGCCACTGTGATCTCCAGCTCTGATGACTCCTGATTTCTTTCTATGGGGCTATCTCAAAGAAAAAGTTTATGTTAACAAGCCTGAGACACTCCAACATCTGAAGAACAATATTCGGGCTGAAATCAGAGCACCGGAACCTGAAACACTAAGAGGTGTCATGAAAAATGCCTCAGAAAGGGCACGTTTGTGTGAAGCAGAAAATGGATGCCATTTACAAGATTTTTCCCACCTAGTGTAAATTTATTTCCTATATATACTGTATATGATGCGATGGTATTGTAAATTTAAAACAAAAAATAAAGGAGTTATTAATTTTGTGGCCCACCCAGTACTATCACAGTATCTTGTATACTCCATGAGGGTACATATCAGGAATTTGATTATACATTAGGGCAAATGTTGAATCACAAAAGATTAGACACAATAATCTAATCTGGTAAATGAAGCACAGAGATCATTCCATTTGGAATTCTTGTAATGCTAGACAATGCACAGATGAGGGTGGCTATGTAAATTGCAGCACATGTATGAAAAAATGAATACTAGATTGTAGTCTAAATTGCTTAGAATGATCACTAGTGAGGAAGAGATCAAGAGTTTGAAAATGGTTAGGATTATGTGGCAATCTGACAGATATATGAATAATTTGCAAGATCACAGGTGAGACAAAATGTCTGGGCATCTCTACCTGCTGGATCAGTACAGGCAGAAAAGGAAAGTTAGCTGGCATTGTGAGCATTAAAATTTCCAAGAAAGATGATTTCACTATTAGGAAATATGAAGATTATCAACCGTTAAAGAAAGGATGGTTGGTGGCTTAGAAGAGCAATAAAAACAGCAAAGGAATAAGATAGAATGAGGCAAAGCGATTTGAATCCAAGGATGATCAAAATGAGGAGATGCTCGTAAGACAATCTCTTACATGAGATATCAGAATATACAAATGTCACCTTTGAAGTGAAAAGAATCAAAGAGTGCATCAATGGGAAAAAAAAAAAAATGAAATGAGTAGAATTGAAGAAGCTGAAAGTTAAATTTCTTTTAGAAGAAATAGGTGTGGTTTTGCAGACCAAAGATGGAAGTGAATGTCAGTGAGGTTGAAATTTAACTACATACATCTGTTACCTTTTCTGCACATAATCTATTTCTCACTACCTTACTTTTCATGGATATTGCTACTTGAAATTGTGAGGAGTACGGACTATTTTTTCATTAATACTGGAAGTCAAAAATAACTTTGCTTTTTAATTTAATATTTTTAAAAATTATTTTTATATTCTTTTTATGAGAAGCCATCTAAGAGAGGTTGGTTAATCTATAGTACACTAGTACCAAGTACTAGTATGTGAATGGGACAGAAGTTGTTAGCTTTTGACTTAAAGTTCTGTGGACTGTATTCCTTGGGAAACACATGGTGAGAGACTGTTCCAGAGGTCATGGTGGAAGGGATGAAAACAGAGGAGAAATTTATTTTGTGGGTTTGGATATGAACTGTGAAAGAGTGTTGATTAGATGCTACATGCATTTGGATTTGGATTAGATGGATTTGCTATTGATTCAAGTATTCTTAGGGAACTCCTAAGGGCATTGCCCCAGATGTGAAAGCAATATTCAATAGTCAGCTGCATTTGTGATTTGTATAGGGCAGGGGTCAGCAAATTTTTTAGACCATTGAGCCCTTCATGGAATCCTTGTTCCCTCATCAACCCCCATCATGTTAAATAAATGTTTTCAATAATAAATTTCTCAATTTAAAAAAAATAAAGAGAGATACTGTATGATGCTTTCAGTCCATAATCTCCACTGGGAGGTGCTTTTAAAAATGTGTTTAAATTTGGTCGTTTTATGATCTTTTCTTTCAGTGCCTTTAAAAAAATTAAGATCTTTGTTTTTTTTATCAGAGTGAAACCTTTCAAGATAGTTTTTCATCTATGCAGGCTTCATGGCATCATTACTGATAGCCTTTTCACATAATAGGTACATAGGCATTGTTTCACTGGTAAATGATGGTATAAATCCAAATTTTAAATACTCTTGTGAATGCTGTCGGCACTTCTTCTTACTATCAGGGCCGCCATTATGGGCACTATAACTTTAAAAAAATTCTACAGTAAATTCAAAGTTATCAGATCACTAAACACCACTCTGATAGCTATGGGCAATAAATGTGCACTAGCAGTGATTGTCTTTTTACTATTATTATTATTATTACCCAAGACCTCACGGAGTCAAAGACTCATCTGAGAAGTCCTTTTATCACACACACACACAGCTCATCATATACCGTGCTTTGAACACATTCAAACTTCCTGCAGACACCACACTCTCAGGCAAGGCATTCCAATCATTTACAACTCTGCACGAAAAAGACCTGCTTCTCACTCCCCTACTCACACCTTCTTTATACAGCTTCCAGGGATGACCTCTGGTTCTCCCCTGATCTCCCACTATTTTCTGTAGAACTTCTCCAGAATTGATCCTATAACAACCCCTTACCAGTTTGTAGGTCTCTATCATATCTCCCCTCTTCCTCCTGTCCAGCAGACTCTGTAAATTGCATCTCCTCAATCTTTCCTCATACTTGACATTCCAGAGGTCAGAAACTACCTTAGTCAGTTGCCTTTGGACCCTTTCCAACATCTCTTCATCCTTCTGAAAACCAGGTGACCAAATCTGGCCACAATAGTCCATGTGTGGCCTAATCAAAGCCTTATGCAATGGAACAAGAATCTCTCTACTGCTACACATCAGTGTCCTCTGCATCATTCCCAGAAGCCTTTGTGTTGTCTTCACAATTTTGGCGATGTGTCCCCTAAATTTTAGATTCTCATCCACTATCATTCCCAGATCTCTTATTTCCTCTACCTCCAACAACATATTCTCACCAAGCATAAATTCTGCATCCCATCTTTGTTTTCCAAATTTTAAAACCTTACATTTTGCAACATTGAACGCACATCCCCATTTCCGTGCCCAATCACTCAATTTATTCAAGTCTTCTTGCAAGGCCACAACATCTCCACTACTCTTCATGGTTTGTCCCAACTTTGCACCATCTGCAAACAACTGAATATCTCCATCCAAATCTTTGCCAATATCATTAATATACAAGTTAAACAGTAATGGCCCTAAAACACTCTCCTGAGACACTCCACTAGTGACTTTCCTTTTCCTGGATATTGCACCCCCATACACAACTTGTTGATACCTATCAGATAGCCAGTCTCCAATCCAATGCACTAATCTAATATCCAACCCCATCTGCTCTAGTTTGACTGTCAATTTATCATGAGGTACTCTATCAAAAGCCTTTGCGAAATCTAAGTATATTACTCTATATCCTTTTCCTCTGTCCAAGGAAGCAGTCACTTTATTGTAACAAGTAAGTGATTACTAAATCATGACCTCCCTTTAGCAAATCCATGCTGTCCATCAAAGATAATACCATTGTTGTCAACCCAACTCTGGATCCTAGTTTTCACAAGCTTCTCCAACAACTTAACCACAACACCTGACATACAGATAGGCCTATAGTTTGATGCTCGAGTTCAATCACCTCCTTTATGAAGTGGCACAATCTTGCCCTCCTTCCACTGCTTAGGAACTTAATCAAGTGCAGACTCGTATTAAAAAAATATGTCAAGGCAGGTGTAAACTCCCTGGCACATTCCTTCAGAATACGCAGTGATATATTATCAAGTCCCACAGCCTTATTTACATCTAGTTTACTCAACTCCCCAAACACCTCTTGCTCACTTACAGTCAGTCTCTAATCTCCATCATCAACTGCTCTCAATCCTTCCATGAATTCACATTCACAAGATTGAAAGATCTTTATGAACTGCTCATTAAGTATCTCCAACACACATTCTGCAACAGCTGTCTTTATACCATTTTCTCCAATCAATGTCATCCTTCCATAATCATTCTTTCTTTTGTTGGCTAAATATCGAAAGAACTCCCTAGGATTCTTTTTGGCTTCATTAACTAACTGCTGTTCATACCTCTCTTTAGCTACTCTCACCAACCAAGTCACCTTCCTTGCCTGGTCTTTGTAGACCTCATGAAATTGGTTATTTCCACTTCTCTTATGCTGCCTCCACAATGCCCTTTTTCTCTGTATTGCATGTTTAATCTCTTTATTCATCCATCTCACACCTACCTTATTTAACCTTCTCACCGTTGGAATACATTTAGACCTTGCATCTACTAGATAGTTTTTGAAACTCCCCCAAACTGCACTGATCTCTTTTCCAGCTAACTCCTCATTGCACGCTACACCTGCAAGCTGTCTCATAAGTTCTGCATAATCACCCCTCTTGTAGTTCTGTTGGATTCTGATTGTGTAAAGATTAGAGTAATTATTATTTGCTTCAGAATCCAACATGATCTTCCATCACAAAGGCTAGACTTGTAAATATTATTTAATGTAAACAACTTATTTTACAATTTAATATTCATATAACTACTTTAATTTTGTCTAATATCTAATTATTTAATCAAAGATATATAATAATAGTATTAGACTCTGTATTTAAATATTATTAAGTTTATTTTAATTATTGCTATGTTAATATTATAAGAACTTGTATTTGATAATTTAACTGCGCATTAATTGAAATATAAATATTCTTTATTTATTCCTGTTTGTGAAAGTTTAACGTCATGCAATACCTCGATTTTATTATATTTTGTTTGGTTGTCATGGAAACGTATGTAAGTGAGCGAGCACGTTTTGGAACACCACATAAGGTTTATTGAAAAGAGTTTTAGATCACGAGAACAATTTAGGCGGGAAAAACAGATAAAAAAGCAATGAACGCGGAAATGATTATGATTAGAGATTTATGAGAGAGAGATTGGCATTAGGTTGGAATCGGAGCATTCGAGAATCACAGTGCAATAATAGCGAGTCGGCAAGTCACTCAAGCAGCTAAATAAAGTCTATTAGTCGAGAGGCAGTTAGCTAATAAGTTGTAGAATAACAATTATAGCTACGGAAAACAGCTGAGTGACTACTAAATAGACTAGCAATACTTGAGTTGAGATTTAATTTCAGGGCCGACCTTTCAAGGACACACGGAAACTTGAAGCATAGTACGAAGTAACTAGAGAATAATTAGAGGCAACAAAGTTGAGTTTAATGATAGCGGTGTTAAGAATTATGGTACCTAAAGGATTAAATTGATATCGAAGGAGTAGGCAACTGTGCATATTAAACTTCAAGTTAAGGAATTATTGTGTGCTACCTTAGTACAAGAGTTGTTAGTAGAACACTGAATTAGTTAAGTGATGTCAATTGTAGTGCAAGCGGTTTGATCTGTGCAAGAATGTTTGATTGTGTGTATTGTGGCCGTTAATTAATCCAGTTATTTCTAAGAAGATTTTTTTTAAATGAGTGCCGTTAATTGATTAAAGTGTATACAGTTACAAAAAGTGTTCTCACATAAGTATATGAAGAAGGAAAATTGTTGGTAAGAATATTAAAACCATTAATATTCCTATACAGAGAAGTGTGTGAGTTTCATCTTAGAATTTCCTTATAATAACAGTAACTATTGGTGAGAATTAGCTGAAGTGTAAAATTAAAAGTATTTGTTTGTGAAGAGGTGTGTTAGTGCGATTTTATTGTATTTGGAACTTAAGGAACTGCAAGAAGACTGTATTAGAGATAACAGTTTTAACATTGTATGAGTTGAATGACTGAATTTACCTGAGGAGTTAAAATGTTTGTAATATCTTAATTACTGATTTGAAGTTAAGTGTAAAATTTGTGATTTTAAAATTAAATGTTTGTTTTTGTTAATCAAAAGATATATTTTGCCTGAATCTCTTTTACTGCACTATTCATAAAATATTCGAACCAAAGTGGGTAAATTAAGTAAGTCAAATATACTCGGCCAGTATATATTTTAAGGAGAGATAGTTGAAGGTTGATTTTTCTTCAATTCTTGAACTAATTCAGATATAGAGTGGCACAGTCTTTAAATATAAATTTTCTCTATATTTGAATTAGAAACCAACTAGCAACTATTTTTAGGTTAAGAACATCGTAGTAAATAACATGTCGGATCCAAAGTAAAGGTTAAGACGAAGTAGGATCCAACAGTTCCACATATACCCTTTTCTCACAGGGGTCCTCACACTGCTGGCAACTACCCAGGTAATCATCTCATGGTCACTCTCACCAATTGGTGGATGATTTGACACCTCATTTATAATTACATCCTATGATGAGATGAACAAATCCAAGACCCTCAATCCTCGTGTGCCCTCTGTTACATACTGTCTGAGGTAGTTATCCCTCAAAAACTCAAGAAACTCATTTTCTTTACTTCCAGTTGCTTTCTCATCATTCCAGTCTATATTTCCATAATTAAAATCACTCATAATGATCACCCTTTTCTTATTTGCTTGGCTAATTTGACTATACATTTCACTATCACCACTATCCATATTACCTGGTCTATAACAACATCCCACCAAGTATTTGATTCCATTCACCTCTACCTCACACCATACTGCCTCAAAACCACTGGCACTATTTCTGTCTTGCATCTCTACTTTGCATGGACATAACTCTTTCTCTATCATCAATAGCACTCTCCCCCCCTCCCTTTTTACCCCTTCTATCCTCACGAAACACATCATACCCTTCCATCTCTATTCCTGTCAGGATGTCATCCTCTACCAACCATGTCTCACTTATTCTGACAATCTTTGGGTGAACAGATGCAATCAGTGCAACCTTTTCATCTGCCTTGTTTCTTATACTTCTAGCATTGGTATACAAACACAACAGCTCATTTCTGGATCTACAGGTAGTTCCACTGATACCACTCACTTGATGTGATCTCTCCATGCTAGACTGGGGCCATTTCCCTTTCTGCTTCTTCATTTTAGAACACTTTTCAATTCCAACTGTTTCCTCTTGATCCCTGGTCATCCCATTCCTTTCCTGCCTACACATGCTCTCACCTTCTCTTGGAGCATCCACCTTTCTCATGCTGTGTACCCCCTGTCCACCCTGAGCCTCCCCATTTCCCTGCTCCTCTTGCACACCCATTTTCTCATTTTCTATACTCAAATATACTCTATACTTTTTTGTGGGAAATAATGCAGAGCTGTGTTTTGTTAGCACTGAAATCAACAAGTTTATCCAAACTCCACTGATGAATGTTTTGAATATCAGATCCTTAAGCAGAGGTTAAGGTTCGGTAGGTTGTGGTAATTTGGGCATTGTAAGTTTTGTCAAACAAAAAGCAAGAGTGCAACATGCTGTCATCAGGAAAACTGGGTATTGGATTGGCAGTCAGATGGAGTAGATAATTTAAATATAGAAGGAAAAGAGTGAGAGAAAGAATAGGGATCTTCTGAACTCAGTATTAGTGGTATAGTTAGAAGATAAAGAGCCATCCCTCATCATTTGAAATGAGCATTCAGTCAAAAATCTAGTCAAAAGCTTTGGAGATATGAAGGGCAACCACTTAAAATTTACTAAATATTTCTGTGGTGTTTGTCCAGAGATGGATGGAATAAGGAAGTAGGTTCCCCCTATTGATTAGCAGAGATGGAATGGTTAAGGACAGTCATTTATTTATTAGTTCAGAGCCTTCAAAGTAGTGTAAGTGTTGATGGCTCTTTTCATTACTCAAGAATTGAGGTGAGAGAAATTCCTTCTTAGGAATAAGTTGTATGAGGGCTAATTTCCAGACTACAGGCTAGAAATCAGTGGAATAAGAACATAAAAAGGCAAAATAGAATGGGAGTCAACTCTGGAGCACAGAGCTTTAGAACTATTAGCAGAATACCATTAGAGACAGGAGACTTTTTTTTAGTATCCAATTTGGACAAAATTTTTCTGATCTCTTTTTGGCAAAAGGTCAAATAGGGCATTGAGTGTTTGGGAACATTTACCATGATCAGCCATGCAAGTATTGAAGGAGAAGAAGAAAGCCAGTGGGGTGTTTTTTTTTTTTTCTGTGGGTGATGATGTAATAGTACAATATAGGTGTAATAGTGGTGGGAGTAGTGTTGGGCATAAGTTATGGTCAACAACTTTAGAGAGTAATGGATAGATAGTAATAATATACAGTAATCTACACATACCAGCCACTGAATTAGAAACCTTTATGCAGATGTATGTAAATGCCACTTACATGACATATATGCAAAATACTTGACCCACGTGCGTCACTACATTTCTAGGCAACTATTTAAAAATACCGCTGGTCAGCAATCGTCAATTGTCGTGGCAATAGCAAAGGGAAAAATAAAGGATCTTTCGGAGTTTGATAAACGGCTTACTATGGGTGCCTGTCTGGCTGGAGCCAAGATTTTGAAAACAGAAGAGCTGATTGGTTTCTCAAAAGGTGAGGTATCCCGAGTGTTTAACCAGTGGAAAAATAACCCAAATTACTTGTCTAATAGGAGTAACTGTGGCCCTAAGACAGGAACAAGATGATGATCTTGTTCCTGATAACCATCTGAGAAGCTTGTACAGACAAACAGAACTTCCTGTATGTAGCAACTGACTGAATTATTTAACGAAGGTTGTTCCTGACCCATATCTCACCGCACTATGAGCAGGAATTGAAGAGTCTGCAAGTTGCTCTGTGCAGTCCCATGCAGAACAATAGCAAAACTAATCGATAACATGCTAAGCAACCACCTGTTCCAAGTGTGTATGGACGAGAACAAAAGTAAACAAATAACACTGGATAATGGACTACCACAAGAGTCAGTTCTGGCTCCCCCTCCTTTTTAACTTATACATCGCAGATTTGCCTAATACAGCCTCCAAGAAGTTTTGTTATGCTGATGACATTGTTCTAGCCAGACAGATCAATTTTACTACAATGGAAGATACACTAACAAACGACCATGCAGTCCTAGATGAATACTTCAGCAAATGAAGATTACGCCCAAATCCTAGCAAAACAGAAATTTCATGCTTCCACCTGAACAATAACCAGGCTAACAAAGAACTCATGGTCTACTTCAACCACAAACTGCTATGCTACAACAGATTCCCAAAATATCTGGGAGTCACTCTAGATAGAACACTATCTTTTAAACCACATCTCATTAACACAGCATCCAAAGCTAAAAACAAGAAACAATATACTGCAAAAATTATGTGGAATAACTTGGGGTGCCTCAGCAACAATTCGCTGCACTGCTCTTGGCCTCGTTTACTCTACAGCTGAATACTGCTCACCCGTATGGCTGAACAGCACCCATGTGTATTTGGTTGATGCCCAGCTTAACACCACTATGCACCTTATTTCTGGAACTGTAAAATCAACCCCAACCTACTGGCTCCCAGTGCTAAGCAATATCCTGCCTCCACACATCCGCAGATCCAACTTTCTTCTACATGAATACAGCAAAATCATGAAATTCCAAAATCTAGAATAGAAGGAAATGTAGGAAGAAGCATATTGAAAAGCTTAGGTGTTGTTGAATATTTATATTAGTACTTCATGGTATAAACAAAACCATGGGATGAAAAAAATTAATTTATTGAATTTACTAATAGTTTTCTGGTTCTCCAGGATCATCAGAACACAAAATTATAACTGTGACAAGCACTACACCGAAAAATTATAAAGAATTCAATTTGTAACTGACATGAAACCAATGTCCTAATAATTGCCCTCTATGGGCTGGTTAACTGTAAATTAATTTGGAGAAGTCAAGCTATCTGGTTTCATAATAACTGTCACAGCATTATCAAAAGATATTTAATGCACTAAGTAAAAGGCATGATTTTGCCATCATTGCTGCAACCATACTTGTTGACTTTGGGTAAGGCTTCATAGAAGTGATTCTAAAAATAGTCTTTCAGACCTATAACAACTTATGTGTAAAAACGATGCCTTCTTCCATTTAATACTATGTGAAGGAGTGTCCAGAATATGGTCTGCTAGTCCCAACTTGCCATAAAGATGACCATGGATGTAATTTTTGTGTTCTATAAAGCAGATGTTAATTGATCTACCAGTCTGTCCAAAGTAGGCCAAACTGCACACACACAAGGTATTTTATATTCTGGAGTGTATTTTATACACTCCAGAATGTGCAAAAGGTTGAAGTTCATCTTTAGGAAGCAAATGAAGGTAGCTAGCTGCATGAGTAGTTTAAATGATGTGCCATGGAGATTATATTTGCAGAGAACTTTAACTATTTTTTTCTGATGTGCTCTTAATATATGGGATTGGTAAGAATTCACTAAAGAATTTAAGAAGGTTCAATGATCAATCCCATATATTAAGAGGGATTCAATCTTTGGCTCATCAACAACATAACAGTTCTCCAACTGCAACTATAGAATGAATAATGATGAATCCTTTGTCACAGCATTATCAAAAGACATTCAGTGCACTAAGTCAAGGGCATGATTTTGCCATCATTCCCACAAAAGTACCAGTTTTGGAAATAATGACTAGCATGGAACATGGTATCTATGACCTCTCAACCACAGTGGCTAATAACATTTATCTTGACATGGACAGCATTCTGACTAAATCCAAATCTCTTAAGAATAACATCCCACCTAAAAAAATACCAGCACTTAAAAAGTTATGCAAAAAAATTATCATAACCAAAGCAAAGGTTATTATCAACCAAATTGATAATAATAGAAAAATGAATCATCTTCTTAACAATTCCTGTATTTATCAGATAATAGACTGGGATCATACCAAATCTCAAAAGAAAAAACTATATGAAAATATAAAGTATATTAAAAAAAGTTACATCTTGATCCAAAGAAATTACCAAAAAACTTAAACATTTTCATGTCAAAACATAGGATATATGGGGTCCCTAAAATATATAACTTAAACTGAGTTAATGCGGAAGAAAAATTTCTTTACATTTACCTGGTAACAACCCTTTACCAACTTAAATGTGTCAATCATATTCCCTCTCTTCCTCCTCCTATTCACAAGACTATGCAAACTGCATTCACCCAAATTCCTCATATCCCACATCCTAAAGACCACTTATTATCTTAGTCTTCCCTGGAACCTTTCCAATATATCCTCATCAACATGAAAACCAGGGAAACAAATCTGTGCACAATAATCCAGATGAAGTATGATCAAGCTCATATACAATGGAATCAGAACCCCTCTATTTTTGCACATCGAAGTCCTCTTTAATGTGCAAAATCTTTCTTGGAATCAGAAATCAAAGAGGTGAAAAATTAATTCAATTCTGTGAAACCAATGACCTAATAATTGCCAACACACTGTTTAAACATCCTCCCACGAAGACTATATACCTGGAAAATCCCTGGGGACAATAGAAACCAAATTGACTATATAATAATAAGCAAAAGATTCCGAAATGCAATAACACAAACAAAAACATATCCTGGAGCAGACATAGGATCGGTCCACAACCCAGTGATTGCAAAAATCAAAATAAAACTTAAGATACCAAGCCAACCATTCATAAGAGAAACTTATAATTCAGACTCACTTAACAACCAAGAAGTTAAAGACTGCTTTATAAAAGAATTCACAAAATCCCTTAACAAGTCTGACACCACAACTCACACAGAAAATAGAACACCAATTGATGAAATTAACATGAACTGGCAAACATTCAAGAATAGCATGAATGAAGCAGCCAAAAATACACTCCCACAATTAAAAAGGAAAAGGAATAAACCTTGGATGAATGAAAAAATACTGATGTTGATGGAACAAAGAAAAAAGTTAAAGAACAAACCTGAACATAAAAGCATGATAAAGAAATAAAAAAAGAATGCAGGAAAGCCAAAGAGGAATGGATTAAATATAAATGTATAGATATAGAAAACCTTGATAGAAAACACAGAAGCAGAGAAATGCATGAAACGATCAGAGAAATGACAAGCAGGACAAATACAGCAAACCATGCAAGTGTCATTAGAGACTCAAGACACCATATTCTAATGGATAAAAAAGAAATCATGGAAAGATGGATTAAATACACAAGGAAATTATATGAACAACAAAGAAATGATATTCCTGAACAGATGATCTAGAAGGACCATTCATTTTACTCTGTGAAGTTGAAAATGCCATCAGAAAACTAAAACCACATAAAGCTGCAGGAATAGATAACATCTTAGCAGAATGGCTGAGGGCTCTCGATGAAGGAGGACTGAAATTTCTAACAAAATTATGCAATAAAATATACAAGACAGGATTTCTACCCAAAGATATTAATCACCCAAATTTTCGTTCCATTTCCCAAAAAAACAAAAGCTACAAGATGTGAAAAGTTTAGGACAATCAGCCTCATCAGTCAAGTATCAAAAGTCTTCCTATACGTTATTCTTGAAAGAAATAAAAGAAAAAAAAAAACATAGAAATAAATGATACACAAAGTGGCTTCAAGGAAAATGTAGGTACAACAGAAGTTTTTTCAATGTCAGAATCATCATAGAAAGATATCTAAAAAAACAAAAAGATGTGTACCTCTGCTTCATAGATTACAAAAAGGCATTCGACAATGTCCAACATGAACAATTAACTGAAATCCTTTCAAAAATAGGCATGGATGGAAAAGACATTAGGCTATTAACTAATCTTTACTGGGAACAGACTGCATCTTTGAGAATAAATAGAGAGACCTCAGAAGAATTCCCAGTTTAGAAAGGTGTGAGACAAGACTGTGTCTTTTCTCCGATTCTCTTTAACCTGTACACAGAAGAAATATTTAATAAAATTAGTAACCTCAAGGGAATCACTATAGGGGGTAGAAATATTAATAACATAAGATATGCAGATGACACAGTTCTTCTAGCTGAAAACAAATATGACCTCAAAATTCTTATAGATGAAAAACCCTCAAGTATAGCGAACAGTATGGCCTCAGTTTCAACTTTAAAAAGACAAAAATCATGATAATTTCAAGAGAAAAGAAAATACAAAAATATGCATCAATATAAAAGGAAATAAATTAGAACAGGTGCAAAAATACATATACCTCGAAAATGGCAGGACAGAAGATGAAATTAGAAAAAGGATTGAAATTGCAAGGTCAACTTTCAAAAGTATGAAAAATCTACTAACATCTAGAGAATTAAATCTGAAAACAAGACTAAGAATCTCCAAATGCTACATATGGTCTACATTATTATATGGAGTAGAGATGTGGACACTCTCCAATCTGAGTGTGAAAAAACTGGAGGCCTTTGAAATGTGGATGCTGCAAAGAATTATGAGAATATCATGGAAAGACAAAAAGACAAATGAAATGATAGGCATAAACAGGAGCCTGATGAAAGAAATTAAAAAGAGAAAAAGTCAGATATTTTGGAATTCCGAGACATAACTGCCTACAAAGGACACCTCGAAGGAACTGTTGAGGGAAAGAGAAAGAGAGGAAGACAAAGACTGGAGTGGATGAAAAATATAGAAGACTGGACCTATCTCTCATATGAGGAATGCAGCAGAGAGGCACAGAATAGGACATGGTGGAGACACATGGTAGTCAATCTCCTGGAAGGAGAAGACACCTGACAGGACAGGAAAGTCCTCTACATCACTGCCATAATCTGATATGATGCATTCACAACTTGTGCAATGTGACCTCTGGACTTCTGATACTTGTTCACTGCTACCACTCCAAGGTCTCTTACCTCCTCAAAAATTTCCCTGCCAAGTGCAATGCTTTGCATCCAATTGTTGCCTACAAAATTTCAGAATCTTACACTTTGCAACACTGAATTGACAGTTCCATACTGTTTCCCACTCATAAAATCTATTCAAGTCCTCTTGTAAGGCCACAACATCTGCTTGATTCCTCATCACTCTCCCAAGTGCCTATCATTCCCCCTTATGGACTTTATATTTCTATCCATATTTTCATTGCTGTGCTGATTTCTTCCTCTTGCTCATTATTAGATACAGAAGTGCACTGAATGTTTCCTAATATACATGAATTTAGCTCATATTTATTGTAGCTATAATAACTACTGATTGTAGTTATTATTTCCAAAAGAATGACCACTGTTTTTCAAATTCTGTGGAGAAAGTTCCATTGCAGATTCAGGAATGTCAGTATAATATTTCCATGTTTTCTATATCAAAACGACTGGCATTTGGATTTCCAAATTGTTGATTAGTCACGTTGATTTCTTCAACATGACTGAGGAATCAGTCATGTTGAAGTATCTAAAATGATACTAAGATGTTCATTATCACTTATTTTATTACAGGTATCTATAAAAAAATTAAAAATTTATGTTCTACATTAGAATATAATGATCAAGCAAAGTTTAAAACAATACATTTTAAAATTTCTAACAGATAAGCTTAGGTGTTGATGGTTATTCATAACTTAAGTTTTTAACGGTATTAACAACACCAAACAATTTAATCAAAAGATGTTTTATTAACTGCTTATATTTCACTGAATTTCAAATCAGCATCATCAGAGCACAACATACTTGTACACGCGACAGTGAGTAAGTAAAACAATAAAATTGCAGTGTACAAAAGATCTAAAGTCCTATTTATGGGCCCTCTAATGATGGAAAAAAAAAATCATTACAACTATGTGGGAGTTGCTCTTAGGATGACAGTCTCCCAAATTTTTGGCAAATTAATGCAATCATACTTGTTCAGGTTAGGAGAATTCTTCAAAGCCATTGCTGACTCAAAAAATAATCTTTCAGATTTGTAACAACTCCTAAATAGCACATTTGTTTTCTTCCATCTATTGCCACTCTACAAGAAGAACTAATCAACATCTTAAATCCTGAAATGTGGACTGTCCTACATCGCATCTCCAAAATTGCAGCAAAAAAAAGAATTTACAAAAGTTAAAAGCAGACACACAAAAAAATATGAACTACTACAACAGCGCCAACATACGAAGTTCTGACCGCAACTTCAGCAAGATTGCATGGTCGTAAATCTATCGTCAGAAATACTCACTGAAGAAGCCGAGAATGCTCTCAGTCTAGGACATAACTTTGCCATCACACCTAAACAAATTCCAAAATTAGAAATCATGATGAAGGTAGAACGGGGCATCTACGATCTTCTGCCAGCAATGGCCAATAATGTGCGCTTAGATATAGCAAATATTCTAAACGAAGCTAAACTACCAAAATGCAATATACCACATAATGAAATAACTGCCTTAAAAAGTTATATAAGAATAAAAATATTATCATTACAAAAGCCGATAAAGGAAATGCTACAGTTATCATGGGTCAAGAAGATTATAACAAAAAAATGCAAGATCTACTATGTGACGGTTCTATGTACCAAATTATAGTAAATATTAAATTTAGCTTAATCTTTTATCCATGTGTAAGCAAACAAAGTTTGTGCCTGAAAATATCTTCAGGACTGAGGTAAGGTAGTGCAACAACAGGCAACTCCGAGCAAAGGTGGACCAAGCTCTCATCACTCCTTGTCTGAGTATCTCCCAATCTCCCATAATGCAAAGCACATCTCCTTGCGGACATGTATACTGCTATGCATTAAGGGAAAGGCCACTACCCAGACCAGTTTCAACTTTTATTGAGGTCTCGTCAGTGGGAGGCAGACCCAAACATGGAGATACTAAGGCAGAAGCAATAGGAGAGGTCATATTTACCTATAGGAGTTGCCAACAGGTGTACTACCATATTATTGAATTACTCTGGATTTAGAGAAAGATGTTGGAAGTTTATTTTTCACTTGGTTAGACTATATTAAATTTAGTCTAATCCTTTATCCAAGTGTAAGGATAAAGTTTACACTTGGATAAAGGATTAAACTAAATTTAATATAGTCTAACCAAGTGAAAAATAAACTTCCAAACATATTATAGATCGAGACCCCACTATGTCTCAATGGAAAAAAGTCCGAAAATTACTAAAAAAAGTGACTTCCTGGCCCCAAAGAAATCATCAAAAAAATAAAACCAATTCATGTTAAACCACTCCATATTTATGGATTACCAAAAATCCACAAACCTAATAACCCCCTACACCCCATAGTTGATAGCATAGATAGTCTCACGTATAAACTGGCCCAGCAGTTAGCCAAGTCACTTGCTCCTCTTACTGGCAACTCTTCTACTTTTGTAAAAAATTCAGTCCATTTCAAAACACTAGTTAAAATTGTATCCTAAAATCTTCAGACATAATGGTTAGTTTTGATGTCACCTCTTTATTTACCAATGTACCACTTATAGACACTCTGGATTTGATCAAGTCTAAATTTCCCCTTGATATTTTTGAATTATTCAAATTTACTATGTATGCAGGTTGCTTTACATGGGTAAGAAAAATTTACAAACAGATTAATGGTACTGTTATGGGTTCCTCCCCCACCCCAGCAAACTTTTACATGGAACACTTTGAAAACAAAGTACTTACCACAGCTACATACAAGCCACTAGTTTGGTTATGCTATGTAGATGATGTGTTTGCCATTTGGCCCCATGGACAAGACACTTTGGATTCATTTGTCACCTACCTAAACAGTCAACACCCCAAAATTCACTTCACAGTAGAAAAAGAATCTAATAACTGTTTACCATTTCTTGACACATTAGTCACCTGCCTTTCAGATGGATCACTATCCTTTTCCATTTACAGAAAGCCTACACACACACACACACACACACACACACACACACACACACACACACACACACACACACACACACACACACACACACACACACAGGAAGATACCTACATAAACATTCACATCAGCATCCAATCCAACAGTATGGCATTTTAAAAACACACAGAGCCAGAACAATTTGTTCTAACAATACAGCTCTGACCACAGAACTCAAATATCTGCACCATACGTTCTTAGCCAACAGCTACAATCCCTACAAAACAGATAAAATATCACACAGCCCCATTACTTCTCCCTCCCATAATACACAGGAACGCAACGCAACCATCTCTATTCCCTATGTCAGAGCTACATCAGAAAAGACAGCCAAAGTACTGATGAAACATGGCCTTTGCACTACTTTCAAACCGCATATAAAACTAGCAACTCTGATCCGCTCACCTAAGGAGAAACTTCACCTTTAGCACACCTAGGAGTGTATGAAGTTCCCTCTGACTGTGACTTGACCTACTATGGACAAACAGGAAGATTAGTTAACATCCACCTGGAAGAACATAAAAAATACATTCGCTACTATTACTATGGCAAGTCAGGACTCGCAGACCATGCCTTGGATACTCCTTCACACAGGATTAGATGGAAGAAAACAAATGTACTATTTATGAGTTGTTACAGATCTGAAAGATTATTTTTTGAGTCAGCAATGGCTTTGAAGAATTCTCCTAACCTGAACAAGCAGGGTTGTATTAATTTGCCAAAAATTTGGGAGACTGGCATCCTAAGAGCAACTCCCAGATAGCTGTAATGATTTTTTTTTTTCAACATTAGAGGGTGCCATAAATAGGACTTTAGATCTTTTGTACACTGTAATTTTATTGTTTTACTTACTCACTGTCGCATATACAAGTATGTTGTGCTCTGATGATGCTGATTTGAAATTCAGCGAAATATAAGCAGTTAATAAAACATCTTTTGATTAAATTGTTTGGTGTTGTTAATACCGTTAAAAACTTAAGTTATGTATTTTAAAATTTCATTTTAGTAAAAACACAAACATAATATCAAATTTTTATTTATTGTCCTTTCTTTCTCTTACATAGTTTGCTCTTCTTTTCTATCACTAAGGGCCATTTTCAGAATTTTTTAACTTCTTCCCATAGCTAGTCAAACATTAACAACACCAAATTTAGAAAAATAAACAAGAGACATGTTCTTACCATCATATGTGTGTGGAAGCATAACTGTGGAAACTGTGGCAAAGAAGTATACTATGCCCTAAGAAACAAAGAGGAACCAAGTAACAGTTCTGATGTGTTGAATATATGGAAAGAACCATTGTGTCTAAAAGGAACCAATCAACAGTTTTAAACCTATTATAAATATCAAAAAAGAAACATGGTATGTAGTTTCTTTCTGATTTACAGGCAATCTGAGATAGACTGTGAAGGTATTTGGTTCACTGACATTTTCATTATGAAACAGGTTAGTTGGCATTTTGGTTCTATTTAGAGAAATTTTTTTAGTATGTTGATATGTTGTTTGGTACCAACAACTCAATATTAGAATAAATGTTGCTTGGTCCCTTTCTGATAAGCATGGTCCAACTGAAAAAAAATCTTGAATAAAGTGAAAAGATGGCAGAGTAATAATCAGGTGTAGGAGAGAAGAGGTCAAAGCTGGGAACCTAAACTTACTAGGTATATTTTAGGATAAATCAATGCTAAAATGAAGTATGAAAAGAAGCAGCTGAATTACATTTACTAGAATTAACAGAATGTAGAATGCATACCTACCCTATTTACATGTACATATCCATGAGGTATCAAGTAAGACATTACAAAATGACTCTTTCCAGCTAGAATGGAATAAATTAGTCAATTTTCATCTATCAAATTAAAAATAAATGAAAGAATGAAATAAAATTTTCAATTGCAGATATTGATATATATATATATATATATATATATATATATTTATTTATTTATTCAATATTTGCATCCCAGATAATTCAAAAGATCAGTCCTGCTATAATTTTTAAACTAAAAAAAAAATGAAATTTTCACATGCTTTGAATTATTTTACTACCCACTGATATATGTGAGAGATAGATGCTAATAATTACTTTTAATTTGCTAATAATTAATGATACAGGGACTATTTTAAGGGGAAATATCGCTGTCTACTGATGATGCAAAACAGAAGAGGGGGGCAACAGTTAATCAAGATGATGTGGAAATCTGTGGTATGATTTAATGTGGCAATTTTTTTTCCCTTCTTTATGTCACTTCCACAGACAAGAGGATAGAAGTGTGCCTATAGCACATAAATGCCATGTGTTGACTGGAGTCAAGAGAGCAAAGTAAAAAAAAAAAAGCCTTTGATTCCCTTACAGGGAGTAGGCATGGCTGTTTTAGCCCTAATCTAACTTTTGGAGACTGAGAAGGCATTTCAATCTCCACGAGAGGCCAATTAGAGATAGCAAACCCAAGACAGTAACAGTATCCGGCATCTGGTGAAGAGAGGTGGCTGGCAAGTGCTGCCATCTTGTGGTCCCTAATCCTAACACTATATATTTACTGTCTGAGATAGTGTGGATTCTACAGTCAATTTTCTCGAGTTTATGGGACAAAAAACTTGCTTGCCTGTGCCAGAGATTGAATGACTCAGGAACTGAAGAAAGGATTAGAAAATGTTCTTGTAGTCAGCAACTAGATTTGGACCTAGGTTTCCTTCGGGTAATCAAGCACCATGGAGTGCAAGTGCCACTTCCGCTGAGCTACACAGGCTCTGAGAGCAAAGTACTTTATGGGGGAGGCTGTTCCACAGAACTGTGATAGATGAAAAAAAAAGACAACTGGTTCAGTGAGTCTGCAGTTCAACTGCAAAAGGATGTTGGGCAACTGCAGCTAATTGTGTTCCTGTACCAGAAATGGAGGATGGGGGGGGATAACAATGATGCCAGTTCTGCTGAACAGTGACCATGGAAATATCTGTGGAAGAGATACAAAATGGAAACTGAACATCTATGAGACAGTGGCTGAAAACAGTTTATAAGATTATAAGAGAGCAGGTCATCCACCAGTCAAACTGCTCTTTTCTGGATTGCATCAAAAACGTTTTTGAGAAACTTACCATCAGAGGGGCACCACACCAAATTTGAGAGTACTATGGACTTTCGGATGAAAGGATTATGAGCTGTGTACCACACTGACAAGAATGGATTGCAAGAAATTGATGAGGCCAGGGATTTGGGGATGATTATGGACAGAGAGTTTCAGTTCAGAGGATATATTCCTAAAGTAGCAAAATAGATTCAAAGGATTACTTGAATGTTGAATAACATTCAAGTAATCCTTTGAATTTGTCACAAGAAGGCTGTCACAAGAATAACCTTCTTGTGACAGACAGACACAAGAAGGCTTATTCCTCTTCATAAAGCTTTGTTATAGCTATATTTTGGACTAATATGCAAATTTGGCTGTCCAAATTTCTTGAGAGTGATGACATGGTGGAGAGGATCCAGAGTTAGGTGATTAAGATAGAAGTGACAGGTCTGTGAAATGCTAATTATGAGGATAGATGGAATATGTGTGGCAAAGTTTGCCAAGTAGGAAATATGAAACATGACTGAAACATACAAGCTACTAAAAGGGTTATTTAATACCATTGCAGAAGAAATTTTTTAACACACAACAAGCAGGGAGAGAATAAGGGATCACCCCCAGAAGTTGTGTAAGTGTGTGTAAGGGTGTTAAAGACTAGATTTTGCTTGGAGAGTGGTGAAGTGGTGAGAGTACTTTGTTCTTGAGAGATAATCTTTATTCTCACAAAGCTCTTGGGAGAATAATGATTAGTATGGGACTCCCACAATAAGTTTTTGACTCCATGGAGATGTCATTATAATAATAATAGCGCATAGACAAACTATGTTTATACCGGGACAAAGGTAAAACTTATCTGTAAGAATACTGTGCATCATTCACTGAATATTAATTTTTAACAGTCAAATTAGGAATAAAAGAATACATTTAACAGACTTGCTTTGAATTTCAGGCAAGTCTAACAAACATAATTTTATCATTACCAAGTATTTCCATACAGTGTAATTAATTCAATGTACATAAAGATGACTGGCTTATATCCGCTAAACTTCACAGAATAAACCAGAAAAGAAGCTGAATTATTTGCTGTCAGTAATGATCTAATGCAAATTTTTAACATGTCTGCTAGAATTTCTGATAAGCTTCATCATTCTCCTAACATCCTGAACCTTTTCCTAACCAGCTCTCTCCAAATATACTATTAATGTTAGCTCTTCTCTTGGCAAATCTAATCATAAGCTTGTCCACATTTCTTTTTTTATAGATCATCCTTCTCTATATACTAGGTGATCTCAGCCTCATATCCTATGACACTGCAATGGTGTCACACAGGTTGACCATTGGGATTTCTATACCTGTTTTCTGTTGTCTAATTATTGCTTCCACTATCTCTTTGGATCCATGCCCTTACTCTGATCTAATAACTAATATTCTTGCTGGGATGAGTACCTTTCTTCCTATGCTATTCAAAACCTCTACCCTTTATCTAAACCTTGGTTTCCAACAAATGTGCCAAAGCAGTCCAAGCTACAGCTTTACTCAGTAGCTCAAGTAAAAAACTCCAGCTTCTCACTCATTATATACTACAGCCTGGAAAAATGAAAAAAAAAAAAATCACCAAAATATCTATAAGAGCCCAACAGTTATTCAATTTAGTCAAGGAATCTTGCATACTAGTAGTGGATTTATTGATAAGTATAACATCATTCGCATAAAGCAAAGAGCTGACATTAACATCTCCAATTCTGATATCATGTTTAATACCACTTTCCTTCATAATGTAATCCATATAGATAATGAATAACAGAGGGGATAATGTACATCCTTGTCTCATGCCAGATTTAACATTAAACCATCTTCCTGTACTTCCTTCAATTCTAACTGCTGACTTACAACTCAAATAAAGACTAAGTATTGCTTGATATAAAGCTCCATTGACACCATACAACTGTAGCGTATTGAATAGCTTCTCTCTTGGCACCTTGTCACATGCCCTTTCCAAATCGACAAAACTTAAATACAGATCTTTGTTATATTCCCATGCTTTCTCCAGTATTTGTCATAAAGTGAGATCTGATCCTGACAGTCTCTATTTAGCCGGAATCCAGCTTGTTCTTTACCAAGTTTTTTTTCTTCTACAATTCTTCTCAACCGTTTCTCAAGTATACTTGCACATATCTTACCAGGAACACTCACTAGGGAAATACCTCTGCAAATCTTGCATTCGGTTTTTTTTCCCTTTTTATATATCAGTACTATGAGAGCTCTACTCCAATCATCGGGAATTCGTCCCTCTGTCCAGGTTTTCTGAACTATGTAGTGAAGCCACTGCAAGACTTTTATACCACAATACTTAAGCATTTCTGGTTGAATATCATCTAGTCCTACTGTCTTTCCATATTTTAAGCCTTTGATGGCTTTTTCTACCTCAAGTATGGATATGTATTCCTGACTGTATGCCTGTTGAGGTTTTTTACCACTGTGCTATCACTGTTTGTTTCATTTAGCAATTTTTCAAAGTAATTACTCCGTACTTCAAGGATATCAATTTCTCCTGTTTTCATGTACCCTTTATCATCTCTAACTCCTTTTACAGCATTCTTTCCTCCATTTCTAAGCTTCTTCAATAACCTCCAAAATATTTTGCCACTTTCTTGATATTTATTTTCTATGTTCTTGCTAAAGTCTTCCCATGACTTTTGTTTAGCTAGTTTTACACAGTATTTAGCTTTCTTACATTTGTCTCTGTATTCTCTAAGAGCACAAACTGACTTATTTGCCAGGAACTTTTGATAGGCTTTCTTCTTTTCCTTCACTGCCTCTTTAACTTCCTGTGTCCACCATGGAATTCTGATTTTTCTATCCTTGCAGACAACCTCGCCACATGCCCTCTGGCTGAATCAATCAAGGTTTTCTTCAAGGATTGCCACTGAATCTCTAAAGTTTGGTTCCTGTTCTCAAACTCTTTAATATTTTCTTCAATAATCTATGTGTATTTTAGTCTACAGTTCACATCTGAGAGCTGCTCAACTTTTATTTGCTTTAAAACTTTCTTACATGTCATTCTTTTCAATATGAAATTCAATTTTATCCTGCTCAAGACTAAATAGTGATCACTTCCAATTTCAAATCCTCTGTACACTCTGGTGTCCTGCACCAGGGAGAAAACATCACTATCAACAATAACATAGTCAATGAGACTTTTCTTATTCCTAGCCTCTTCTCTCCATGTGAATTTGTGCACATTTTTATGTTGGAACATGGTGTTAGTAATAACCAGTCCATGTCCTGAGCAGAAATCCAACAGGTATTTTCCATTATTATTAGCTTTGCTCTTTTCTCCAAATTTTCCCAATATATGTTTGCATGTCTGACAATCATTTCATACTCTGCTATTTAGATCCTCAACAAGGACAAACTTTTCCTTTTTCATTGTGTCAGATGCTTTCTCTAAAGCATTAAAAAATTCCTCCACTTCTACCTTAGTAGAACCTTCTGTGGGACCATAGGCACAAATAAGTTTCTTTGTCCAGTTCCCCATTCTGATATTTGCCCACATCACTCAACTTGGGACTGCCTGTCAATCAAGAAGATTAGCCTCGTATTTAGTGTTAAATACAATGGCTACTCCTTCTTTTCCTTGATTGTCATTGCCTGAATATAACATTTGTATTTATTGCTCAGAAAGATCTCACTAGTTTTTTTCTTTTTAGTTTCAGTCACCCCTATTATGTCGATCTGGTACTTATGTAATTCCTCAGCTAGCTCCATTTCTTTGCCATTCAGGCTTCTTATGTTGATACCGATCTTTAACTCTGATGATGTTGAGTTGGGGTGTTTTTTTCAGATTTGTTCCAGTAGCTGACTTTTCGCTGTTCACCCTGGTTCCCCGGTGAAAACAACGGGGGTCTTGTTTAACTGGGCAACGCCCCAGCCAGTATGAAATTTTGCCATGTTGTACCATCATTTTATAATTTGGTTTAAGCCAATAAGAATTACAATTTGGTCGGCTAAATCTCAAATTGCCAGCCCATCCTCATTCGTTCAGTATCCGGGTAGATACCCAACAGTGTGCACCACGAGAAGGTGAGGATTGGACATTAGGTCAGAAGCCTTGGTCGGTTCTCTGCATTCCTTTAAAGGCGATGTGGAGGTCTCCTCTCAGTTATACAGCTCTGACCCTTAAGCACACCAACGTAATTTAACGTAATTTCTTGGCAAGTTTAATTTTATATTTTTTCTCATCACTCTAGCCAAGTGCTGAAAAGTTTTCCGCAAGTACTTGACCAGAGGAAGTGATAGTCATCCCTGAAATTGAGTAAAAGTATAGTTAATATGAGAATTAAGTATTTCTTTTAGTCAGATCTGTAATGATGAAAGATGTGATTCCTTTAAATATGTCTTAAACAGATTTTACTGTAAGTGAAGTGCATCTACCAGACATAATAGAAATTGTGGCAAAAAGTCATATAATTGTCTGCATACAATACATGTTTAAATTGCTTAGATTTGATATTTTTAATAGTATTTACAAAAAACCAATGGATGCATCAAAATGTGATGAACTACAAATGTACTTGCCACCGAAAAAGATGCATCTGATGAAGTGACTGGACAGATTTTAACTGAGATCCAAAATACCAAAGGTGGCTTATTAAATTTCACCCAGCAAGTGTAAATTTATTATTGTTTCAGATATTTATGCCAATTTGTAATAAAAATGTTTAATTTTGGTTTTAGCTGGAGCTTAAAAGCATTATCGTGTTTATCCTAAACAAATTTTATATACCTTGCTCTTTTCTATTATTACAAGTAGTCTGACTTAAAAATTGGAATGGTTCAACAAATTTTTGTAATGAGTGCAAATAACAAATCTGAGTAAAATTCATCCAGCTAGAGTCCCAGCATAACTTGTATTATCATCATCATCTTTCTGACCACCATGGAGTCAAAAAACTAATCATGGGAGGTCAACACTAGTGAACACAAAGTCTATCATACCACTCCTTATCTTTCACATTCTGTGATACACTCCTGGTAATCTGTGCAAACAATAAATAATATAAAAATCATAGGAGTCCTGTATTTTTGGTCATGAAGGATTAGTTATCTATTAATTAGTCGATCTATTTGTCTAAGATCTATAAGTGTTTCATATGAAACACTAATAGATCTTTTATACTTTAATTTTCTTCTTGTAATCTGATTTATTTTTCTTTATGTAAAGAAAAATCTGTGAATTACATCATTGCTAATAATCTATATGAATTTCTTTATGTGCAGATTTGCATACAATACATGCTTAAATTGCTTAGATTTGATATTTTTAATATACAGGAATACCTTGTATAGCACGGTTTTGAACAAGGCGGGTTTTGGGCTAACACAGTTTTTATTATTACATACACTAACATTGTCAACACTGACCGGCGACTCCTGGGCACCACAAGTGACAATCGAGAACCACGTTTATGCAATAGTTATTCGATTGGCTCTCACATAGGCACGTTCTTTCCCCACACATTTTATTATTTTAGAAACTTGAAATTATAAAATGTCACGAGAATGGCGCTTCGTTTGCTAAAGCAGCACATGAGAATTCAATGAATGAGTCATCTGTACGAACAATTATTCAGAGCAAAGAAAAGATTAACCAACATGGAATGAGCACCGCTTCTTATATGTCAAAAGTGATCACGAGAAATCGATCTTCTACAATGGAAAATATGGAACGCCTTCTAATGATCTGGATTGAAGATTGTAATCAGAAAAAGATTCCTTTGAGTCAAATGGTAATCCAGGCAAAAGCAACAAGTCTATATAACAAAATAAAAGAAAATGAAAGCAAAAATGAAGGAGGTACAACCAGTGAAACTTTTATAGCAAGTCGCAGATGGTTCTACAGTTTCAAAAAGCGTATGGGACTCCATAACGTAAGAATCCAAAGTGAAAGCGCAAGTGCTGACACTAAAACTGCAGAATTATTTTCCAATGAATTGAAGGAGCTTATTGAGAAGGAAGGCTACACAGATGATCAAATTTTTAACGCTGACGAGACTGGCTTGTTCTGGAAAAGAATGACATCATGCACATTTCTAGCAGAGAAGGGAAAAACACGAGCTGGGTATAAAGTGTCAAAAGACCAATTGACACTTTTACTAGGAGGTAATGCATCAGGTGATTTAAAATTGAAGCCACTGCTAGTGTACAGAGTGGAAAACCCAAGAGCTGTTAAGGGCTTTACAAAGAACAATTTACCTGTTCATTGGCGTTCGAATAATAAAGGGTGACTCGTTCAATTTTCAAAGACTGGTTTAAAACTTATTTTTTTCCTGAAGTTAAAAGCTATTGTAAAAAGAATGATATTTCAAAATTTTGCTTTTATTAGAAATGTGCCAGGCCATCCAACTGTATTGACTGACTTAGATGAAAATGTCAAGATTCATTTTTTTCCCTCCAAACACAACATCAATTCTGCAGCCAATGGATCAAGCCGTTATTTCCACTTTCAAGGCTTACTATTTAAGACGAACTTTTGCTCAAGCTATTAAAGCCGCAGCAGAAGAAGATTCTTGGACTTTGAGTGAATTTTGGAAGAAATTTAACATCAAAGATGCCATTCAAAATATTTATGAATCTTGGCAAGAGGTGACTCAAAGCAACATGAGAGCTGTATGGCATAATATCTTGCCGCATTGTTCAAAGGACTTTGTTGCTTTTGTAACACAGAAATCTCAACAGAAATTGTGCAGATGGGCAAAGATCTTGGTTTTACAAGTTTCGATTATAACAATGTGAACGAATGTATTGATTCTCATTCAAATGATCTGGATGATGAAACCCTTTTGGAGTTGGAACAACAACGAGTCTATGAAGCAGAAGAAGACGAAGATGATCCCACTGATGTCATGAATGAAGAATTTTCCTTTGCTGACCTTTCAACTTTTGTGAGAAAAATCGACGAAGCTTCCGATTTTCTCATAAATGCCGACCCGAATTTGGAAAGAAGCATCAAAGTGAGACAAAGTCTCAATAATGCCATCAAATGCTACAGAGATCTAGTACTTGAAGACACAAAGAAGACAAGGATGGTTCAACGAACACTAAAAGACTACTTTAGTAAAAAGTAAATTACTGTACGCTGAAATTGAAGCAATATTTGTTTTGTTTTCTACAACTCTTATATCAGATTAAAAGGATTTTATTTGTTATTCAGTTAATAAAAATAACATTTTTTTTTCATTTTTAAAGATTTTTATTATCCTAAATTTTTGTAATAAACAAATTAAATCAAAACCCTTAATAAATAGACCTCGAACAACGTGGTTTTGCATAGCACGGAACCAATTAACCACGCTATACAAGGTATTCCTGTATTTACAAAAAAACAATGGATGCATCATCAACTATGTATAAATAATCTTATCGTAATATATACAGACCATAAATAATTTACTTACACGCAGGGTATCCAACACACACGATAACCTATCATTAAAAAAAAAAAAGTGCAATTATGTCTTAAAAGCTGCATAAACTTTATTGGCAATAAATAGTATGATCCAATTTTATTTTTCATTTTTATATATGTATATCATTATAAAGAACATTTTCAAAGTTAAAATTTCTAAAGTTGTGTTAATGTAGTTCATATGTGCATATGCAATAGCCACCATGCTTGTAGCTTTTCTAGCAACCAACATTAAATCACTTGATTTTTAGCTCCTTTATTTGCAAGGAGGTAAAATAATAAAAGAGCATCGATGTAAAGAAGTATATACCTTTTTTCATGGAGTGGTTGCATAGTAAGTGTGTGTGTGTATATGCACGTGTACACACACAATCTAATTTAATTCAATTAAAATTATAAATGAATGACAATTCACTGATAAAAAGATTCAGAGGAAGTAAGCAAGCTGGTAAACCTTTAATAGATCCGTATATTAAAAGTAGTAAATACAAGGATAAAAGGCATTTTCCACTTCCAATTTTTTCCCTTCTCCTAACTGTAACATTCTCCAATCATTAGATGAAAGGATGTTTTAGTTGTTATAATCCTTCTGTCTCAACCAATGACAACATATGCAATTTTTAACAGAAATAGCATTGCATCTATTCCTCACAGCAGTATTCACAAGCAAATTGTTTGTTATATTTGTGAGTCTCTTCAAATGTTATTATCTGTTTCTTATAAATAATTTTTTATCTCATGTAAAATGTCACTTGGAATTCTATATGCCCAAAGGGTTGAATCACATTAGAAACTGGACTCCAGTAAGATGGCAAATATTTACTGATTTTAACAATGATATTCAGAACTGAAAGATAAGTCATATTATGAAAATAATCTGTGATAATGGATTCACTTTTAGTGGCTTCCTGTTTTTTATGAGTATCTGTTCGTTTTTAGAAGTTACTTGTGTAGTTATTACTGAAAAAGAAAGAAACTGTTACATGTATTATAAATATTATTTGTCATAGTACTAATACATAGCAGAATAATGGCAGGCAAATTTACCAAGCAGAATTTTATACGTATTGAAAGGCTTGTTACTGATTATTCATAATAGTGCAGAGAGGAAAAAATAAATTACTTTATTGAGTTTATAATATCCCTTAATTTATTTTTTCCTCTCTTGGTGTGAAGCACTATTATGAACAAACAGTATTTTGTTTTCTGCAGTGCATGTGAAATCTGCTAGTTGCAAAGGTGAAAGAAATGTGGAAAGATAATGAGACCAATGAGCACTTGTAAGGGAGTCAGAAGTATATGACATGACAGCAGAGAGTTGAATTTTATACATTTCATAATAGTGCAGAGAGGAAAAAATAAATTACTTTATTGAGCTTACTAATATTCCTTAATTTATTTTCCTCTCTTGGTATGAAGCACTATTATGAACAAGCAGGGTTTGTTCTCCAGTACACGTGAGATAAGTAGTTGCAAGGGTGAAAGAAATGTGGAAGGAGAATTATACTAGTGAGCACTTGTAAGGGAGTCAGAAGTGATATGACAACAAAGAGCTGAATGACAAAAGGTCAGAAAATGCAAGTGAGAATGTTGTCAAAAGTAAAGTAGTAGAAGTCGGTGAGCATAAATGGGTATGAGTGATGGCATGAAAAAAATGGTATAAGAGAAGGAAAATAATAAGATGGTACAGAAAGAGATACCATACTTATGTGAGTCATTCACAAGTCAAAATGTGAGATAGTTTATAGAAATGCTAGAGAACAGTTAGAGAAATGCCTGGCAAGTGGTATGAAAGCCTGGGAGAGAAGGAACGGGAAAGGGAGTGTTGAAGAGAGTGTGATGAAACTGTGTTTTCCTAAGCTAAAGATTAATGATGTTAGCAAGCCAATAAGATGGAGAGACAGGGAAAGTGAAAGAGATGATTGTTTGGGCAGGTAATAAATATGGTGTGTAAGAGGATATGAAAGAGTTGCTGGTAGAAGAAAATAAGAGTGAGAGAGAGATTTTTTAAAATTAATTTCATAAATTTTTAAATTTTTTTAAATTTATTTTCTACAAAATCCAGAAACCATGCTCTAGAGACCAAACATGGAACTTTATCAAGACACTCCAAAACCTCCAATAAGCAGGGCACAGTGTCACACTGGAAGATGAAATTCATGTTTCACCTACAGATATTCAAAAATATTCATGCCCACAGAGGGATTTGAACCCTCAGTGTGTTGGGTGGAGAGAAGATAAGCTAACCAGGCAAGAAAATCAAGGGTACAAAGGAGAATGTCGATGGCATGGAGAGGAAAATTAGCATGAGTGCAGGACAAGTAATTATTATGGAGGGTCTTCAACTAGACAGACTGAAAGGAAGAACAGTCACAGGGAGGGAAGGAAACAATTTATACAGATGCTAAGAGGTACCGTATTTGTCGGCGTATAAGACGTCCTTTTTTCCTTTGAAATAGGTCTAAAAAACAGGGTGTATCTTATACACCAATACTCAGCTTTTTTATTACTTTCGTTTCTGGAAATTTTCTCTGTTCCGAGTTAAGCAATTTCTTTCTTGCTTCCTTGCGGTATGTGAGAGCATTCCAGTTACGTAGAATTCAGTGGATGTGCATGCGCTGTCATCGACAATCACAGCTGTGTTCATGTTCGTTTAAACTTTTGTTGTGAATGGTGATAAATTTCTGCCGTTAAATTTTCTCTAAATTTCTTGGCAAATTATGGCTGAAAAACATCGGCATTGCTACAACATTGCATACAAGCAATGTTGTAGCAATGTGTGATTGTGTATTAGGTATTTGTTGAAAGTAGACATACCATACTTATTACTTTATATTTGAAATACTGTAAATTCATTATAATATTCAGTGATAAAGTTTTTTTCCTAAAAAATGTGTACAAAAAAGGGGATGCGTCTTATATGCCAGCAAATATGGCAATTCTGAGATAACATGTAATGAAAGGTTTGAGAGTTCTGGAGCTGGTAACAGCATCACGCAACTTAGCAGTAATCATCTCTCAGCTCTGCCTCCAACTGTGGGAAGCAATCATGTGGTTTTGAAAGGTGAATGCCAGGCATGCAGAATTTTCTGTTAAGAAAGGATATATGTGAAATGGATGTGCAGTACCGTCAACAGGGTGTAGCATAGAGGTAGTCTGCCTCACGGCATGGCTTAATAAGGGAGCTTGTTCAGCCATATTGTGGTATTACAGTAGGCGGCATCACTATGCTAACAAGAAGCTAACAATTCCTGTTAGCGTAGCAAGTGCAGAAAGAAGTTTTTCCAAGCGTAAACTGATTAAAAATTATTTGCAAACAGCAATGACTGACCCAAGAAAGATTGGTTGGTCTAGCAACTATATCGATAGAGGCAGACATAACTTATAATTTAAATTTAGAAGAGCTTATAAACAGTTTTATTGTGCATTATTCCCATATAGCAAATATTTAATTAATATTATTATGTAATCGTTTTGCATTAATGTTTCTCTTCTAATAAAAAAAAAAAGCAATTGGAAATTTTCTTATATTTCTGTCTTATAATCCATCAGGGACAATATTTAATTGTTTGCCTCAGGGCACGATCTAATCTGGTGATGGCCCTGTGGATGTGCACCCTTATTAAGTAAGAGATACATAAGAAGAAGAAGAAGAAGATTATTATTATTATCATTATTATTTGACACCTCCAGGGAGTCCCAAGACTCATCAAAGGAGGGCACCTACTTTACAACTCTCCGCCTCCACAACTCAACCTCATCTACACCAACGCCATCCACTGTCTATCATCACCGCTATTATTTTCACAGACAATCACAAACATCCATGCCCATGGCAGGATTCGAACCCGCAGCCTTTTGACTGGAGAGTGGATATGCTAACCACTCGGCCAATCAGGCCAGCAAGAATATAATGATGTGGATAGAATAATGAGAATATGAGAATAATGATGTGGAAAGAATATCGTAAGATTATGAAATATATAAAGTGCAGGCCAGAAAAGTAGAGTATTGTGTGGGAAGCTAAATCAGAGTAAGAAAAGAAATTGGCTATGCAGGCTAAAGGCAATCCAAAAGAATTTTATTGTCATGCCACAAGCAAAAGAAAGAATGAATGTGAAAGAATAACTTGACTGAATGCAGATGTAACTCTAGTATGAGAAGCAAATGAGATTTGGCAATTAATGAGTGCTTACATTGCTAAGATATATCAACCAGGTATATGTAACATGGTGCACAGTGCTACTGCTACATTGGATGAAGAGTTAAGAAGTGCATAAAAATGAGGTTGAAGAGCTGTTACATAACCAGGATAAGAATTTGTCAATAGGGACAGATGGAATATCAGTATGTTTGTATAACTTAAGTCAGCTCAGGAGTGATACCACAAGAATGGAAGGAATGTATGATAATTCCATTGTACAAGGGTGGTACAAAAACTGAGGTGTCTAATATCAACCTATCAGTATGTATGGTGTGGTAGTGAAGATTTTAGAGAAGTTGGTAAGAACTTGCATCACAGAAATGGGTAGACAAACAAGCTATACTCTGCAAGGAGCAGCATAGATTTATTAAAAGAAGGTCACATTTTAGCAATGTGCTCATGTTTTATAAGAATGTTGTTATGGCCAAATTGGATAAAGGGAATGGATACACTATGATAATGTGGAATTTTGCTAAGGTGCTAAGGCATTTGATAGTATATCATATAAAAGGCTGTGATTGGAATATAAACTCTTGACTTGGATCAGTGCATGATCCAAGCTCATGGCAAGAAAAGCTAAAGCAGATTAGATGGTTGACAGACAGATATCAAAAAAGTGGCATGTGGTGGGTGTGAATCTGCCAGATTTAAGATGTTTAGTGGTGTACCTCAGGGTTCAGTCCTTAGGCCATTGTTGCTCAAGCTATACATTAATGACATTAAGAAGGGTCTAACAGGAGATGTGCAATTGTTTGCTGATGATGCAAAGATAGGCAGGGTAATCAGGGATGTTACTGATAACCAGCACTTACAAAATGATTTCGATAGGCTGGAAATTTTGACAAACAAAAATGGCTATCAGTTTAATGTTAGTAAGTGTGAAATTATGCACTTTGTGTGATGAGATTTCCAGCAGCATACATATTTAGCAGAGTTATGCTACAAGAAACTCTGATGAAGCTAGGGATCTTGTCATAATGGTGGATAGGAATTTGAAGTTCAAAGGTAACAGAGTAAAAGTTGCAAGTAAAACTCAGAGGATAATTGCAATGTTGAAGCAAACCATGATATGACACGTAAGGATAAGGAAGTCATTTTGCCTCTTTATAATGCCTTAATAAGACCACACCCGGATTACTGTGCATAGATTTGGTTTTCTGAGTTCCAAGAGGATAAAGAAGCTGTGGAAATGGCGCAAAGAAGAGTCACAAAGATTATATCTGGATTATGGGATTTAGATTACGAGGACAGATTGCAAGCATGAGGATTACAGACTGATTAACAGGAGAAAAAGGGGTGATAAGATAGAGGTCTATAAACTTCTGAATGGGTGTTATAGGATATCATCTGATGAAACTTTTTGTTATATGGAAGGAGGAGAAAACACAAGGGCATCCATGGAAGTTAAGTTTGTTCACAGTCAAGAAAGCAGTAAGAGCTAGTTTTTCTCTCACAGGGGTAGCGAGTGCATCTAGCGTGAATGAATTTAAGAGAAGGTATGACAGCTGGTTTGGGTGATTTACACCTCTCTCAATGAGAGAGGCTATAAATTTTTCTACAACTCCTGCTCATCATTCAGCAGGAGTTGTAGAAAATGTTGTGGAGAGTGTATAAAGAGAGAGAGAGAAGGGTGATTAGCAAGCTCATGGCAGTACAAAGCACAGGCAAGAAGAATGACCAATATGGTAAGAAAAGCAGATTTATGAATGGAAGATAGCTTTCCAGGCCGAAGAAATCCAAGAGAGTCCTTTTGGTATATGATGAGTAAAAGGAAGAATAACTATGAGAAGGATAACTTTAATGAGTGCTAATTTGCAAGAGGACAGCAGCAGATGAAATAGTCGAGTTACTTGAGTGAATATATTGCAACCGAATTGCCAGATGTGACACTGACTGATGTGAGAATAGAAGTAGATGAACTGGAAGTCCTTATGATATTGCAGAACCTTAAAGCAAATGTGGGAAAGGTGTTAAATGGGTAATCAGCGTGTATATTATGAGACTGCACAAAGGAATTGACAGTTCTTCTGACTATAATTCTTGTAGAAAGGCTTATACATTGGTAACACATGACTATTAAATTATTTAGGGAATTCGCAACGTATACTGGAATATTAATTAAAAAAACTTTAATAAATACTTTCTATATTTCGGCAATGTCACATTGCCATCTTCAATGGGAACATACAAATATGACGTGCACGCAGGCACTACAAAAAGCAAATGCAGCAGAAGAGAGAAACTACTGTTGTTCCTAGAATCCTAATGGTGCCCCCTACCGGACTATATTGGGTTGTCTTGGCTGTTGGGCTGATGTTCTCATGATGCAAGCTTCCCAAATTTGGGGCAGTATCATGCACCCAAATTTGTTGAGGTTTGGAAAGTTTTTAGAGCTGAGGCTGATTCTATGAATAATCATTCATATTTAAACTTGCTACAGCGTATTAACGTGGCTTCCTTCCAACGTATTCTATGGCGGTAACTAGAGCATGCTCTGCAAGCCCAGAGTGGCTATACTGGTGAAACCCAGTACAGCTACTGGTGTACACGTAGGTCTAGGAGAAGTGGTGGGTCTTTGGTGGAGCGGATAAGGGATCCCTTATCTGCTCCACCAAAGATCAATCACTTCCCCTAGACCTACCTGGGGTAAAGCAGGTCCCTTGCAGCTGTAAACTGTCCTACTTTGGCCAAACAGGCAGGACAGCAAATGTCAGGATTTCGGAACATAAAGACTATATCTGGTTTCACCAGTACAGCTACTCTGGGCTTACAGACCATGCTCTAGTTACCCGCCATAGAATACGTTGGAAAAAAGCCATGTTAATACACTGCAGTAAGTTTAAATATGAAAGATTATTCATACAATCAGCCTCAGCTCTAAAAAACTTTCCAAAGCTCAACAAATTTGGATGCATGAAACTGCCCCAAATTTGGGAAGCTTGCACCAGGAGAACATCAGCCCAACAGCCAAGACAATACAATATAGCCTGCTAGGGGGTGTCGTGACGTTGTTCTCTTGACGTTCGAATCCGCCATCTTGCTAAAAGTCACTTTCATAAAATAAAGGAAAACTAATTGCAAATTAATCACTGATCTAAGGGTAGAGAAATTTCTATTATACTGCGCCACTCTATCCTTAGATAAGTCTATATGAATTAGTAGGATCAATTCAAAATTAGTTAGCAGTCTTTTCATTCATTCTGGCCGAGGTATTTTATTTTCCACTTGGGATTCCCGCAAGATTCGAATTTTTGTGAACGGTGCAGTAAAAAGAATTTCAGGCAAATACAACAGTTAGGTTAACAAATAAAGCATTTAATATAGGTCATACAACACTTACATACATTTTACTTCTAATTTTAAACATAGAAATAAGTCAAACATTAAGTCAAGTCAATTACATTAGCACAATCTTCCAAGTCTTCACATACATCTTTTTAGCTTCTGGATTATAAAGTTTTTACACTTAAATGAATATAATAGAACATCCAATCTAATTAGTTTTCACACATTTTTCAGTCATGCTATAAGTTCAAAATATTACAGGATCTAATAGCTGAAACTAATCTTTCAAACAATTCCTATCTCCAACTCTCAATCACGAAGGGTTTCCACAGTTAAAGTTAACAATTCACTATGATAGACCTTACCGGAAATGGTTCCTAGAACATCTATTATGTTGTGAGCAAACTTCTGGAATTCACTTATCACACTTAAAGAATAAAAACACATTTACAAAACTTATCCGCAGTTATACTTAAAGCACTATCAATTACGCTTCAGAATTCTTGACATCAATTAGGGCACTTCAACTATCGTTATTACCACTCATAAATTAATTAAAACACTGTGAGGTTCTCTTTAGGGCAAATCGGAAATAAACTGCAATAATAGATCAGCTGGGTTTATTCAGAATTCTTCCTTGAATGTTCAGCTTTTTACTTTATCCGATTGTAGCTTTAAATTTCCTTCTATTACTACTGCTGATTTCAATTTCAGCTAACTATAAAATTCGTTACGTTCTTGCTCACTTATAAAAATTATCCACTTAACTCCTACCCTAAGAACCTTTTATTTACTTCTACTTCTCTAGTTTATCCCCTTGCTACTTTTTACTTCCCAAAATTCCGTTCCGACTCTCTTACTACGTATATATTTTCTCTTCTTCTTTTTTCCATGCTCCCTTCACTCGCGCTCGTTTATTTCACGCGTCTCTATGACAACCGATAAACGTAAACATTCTCGCGAATGTTACATTAGGCTATACAACTACATTCAGTTATTACATAACGTTAAACTTTCACAAAAAAGAATAAATAGAATATTTGCATTTCAATAAGTGCGTAGTTAAATTACAAATACAAGTTCTTATAATATTGACATAACAATAAATAAAATAACTTAATAATATTTAATACAGAACCTCTTTATCATTAACACTTTCTTTTGATTAAATAATTAAAAACTTGATATAATTAAGGCAGTTATATGATATCAATTATAATTTATGTTATTTACATTAAGTAATATTTACAAATATAGTTCTTGTGATGGAAAATCATGTTGGATTCTGAATCAAATAACATTTATTCTAATTTCTACATAATCAGAACCCAACAGCCAAGACAATACGATATAGCCTGCTAGGGGGCACCATAAAGAATTACGATCTCTTTTGCTTTTATTTTCTATTTTTCAATTGCTTGTGTTATATTTTTGCTCCAGGAAAACTTGACATTATAACCCGCTCATCAATAGCATGTTTTATGATAGTCACCATACTGAATAACATCCTTCTTTTTATAATCAACTTTACTTGTGAGATTTTTGTTATTACAACTAACTTACCTGATTCCTTGGTTTGTTTTCCATTTTTCTGCTAAACTTTTTTATTCTTTCTATGTTCCTCTAAATGCTGCTCAACTTTCTGTAGTTCCCTAGTTGTCAATCTAATAATCTACTTTAACCTAGCAATTTCGAAGGTTAAATTATTCTCAATATCCTCTTCAATATCATTTTTAGTGGACCTTCTTGTTTACTACTTTGCTGTTCTTGTTAGCATTTCATTTCTTCTGCGTTTTTGTTGCAATATTATTTAATATTGCAACAAATATTGCTGTATTTAATATTATAATATCACAATTAAAATATGTTATAAAGACATTAATTACTCTAAAAACACAAAAATCTACTCTCTCTCTCTCTCTCTCTCTCTCTCTCTCTCTCTCTCTATATATATATATATATATATATATATATATATATATATATTAGGATAACCAAGTAATTTTATAAACTTGGTTATTTTAATTCCTAATCCCAAGTATGCAAACAATTAAGTTTGCACCTGAAACAAAGTTCAATCTAAAGATGGTACAACACCAGGGCAACTCATTGTAAAGGTGGGTAGAGCTCTGATCACTATATACATAGAAAATGGATGTGTGAAAAATCCAAATGGAAAAACTAGTGAAATTGATTTTATCCTCAGCAATAAGAAAAATATCTTTCAGGAATTTCTACCTTCAACATTGAAGTGACCATCATATGGTACTCAGTAAGATTCAAATAAACTGCCAAAAAGAAAGAAGAAAATGTTTTGAAGATCAAAGCAAAACACAGATGTACACAAACTCAACATTAAAAAAAGATATATTCCAACATGAAACTAAACAACAGATTTTTAAAAAATTTTTATTATAGATGATCCTTTCTTTCATGCTTACACGGTGATCAGAATACACTATGGAAAATAATGGAGACAACTACCATGTCAGAGCAAAACTTTAGTTTAATATAAACCAAAATAAACACTCAACGTTTTGACCTTCATATCAAGGTGATCATCATCTGGAACATACACACACACACATATATATATATATATTCATTTTTCTAAATTAACTGACTTAAAACCCGAGAATTATAACACAATGACATTTATTTGAAAAAACGCAACGTTTCATCAAGAATGACTTCATCAGGCGATAAGAACATAGAAAGATATTAAAAGACACTGAAATTAACATTGACACACTCTAAAGCTATACAATTATAAAGCCATAATATTCGACTGTAAATTACAGTTATTATGAGCTTGAACTACAGTCCGAGTTAAAGTTCTATTGTTGTACACCTGTGCGTGTATGGAATCACGCGATCTCCAGTATCTAATAGTAGAGTTGAAAGAGTCAGGCAAATTATAGCTAAGATTGTTGTTCATATGAAAAGGGTCCAAGGTGATTACTTTTGACTCTGTGTATATATATATATATATATATATATATATACACACACACAGAGAAACAAGCTGCACTACAATCTACATGGTTTGCTAAAGTTACTGACCAACCGAAACAATTTTTGGCCTGACCTGTGGTGAAAAAAAAAACTTTGCTACATCAAAGCTAGAGTCCTATTATTATTATTATCTATTAGGTTACAAAATTAAATTGGGCTGGAGAACAACATGTTTATATATTAAAAAAATAAAAAAAAAATAAAATATAAATAAATAAAAAAAACCTGTGATTAAACATATAAATTTCAACCAATTGGTAGGGAATAGTTTCCAATAAAAGCTGAAAATTGCTTAAAGTCTTAAAGTATGCTAGATATTAAGTAGGCTGAATATGTGCCATCCAAATTCTTGAAATTTTTATGCCACCATTATTGTTGAGATTACGGTGGTTAATCAGAATTTCACAGGCTTCTTTAAATTTTCTTTCATACCAGGTACTTTTCCAATCAATTTGGTGTAGGGTGTTGAGAGCGTGATCTGAGAGGCCTGCTTCACCAAAATTGTTATATTTAATGTGTCTTTTGTGATCTTTTTTACATATAGAGATTGTACATCCAGTTTCACCAATATAAGGTAAGCTACAGGTGCAGTAGATGCAATAAACTCCAGGGAGGAGAGGATCCTTAGAGGTGTTGAAAATATTTTTTTAATTTTATAAGTGGTTTAAAAGTGGCATTGAAATTATACTGGTGTAGGATTCTATTGATTTTTTCTGATAACTCTTTAATGTATGGGATGGCTATGGTTTTACTTCATAAAACTTTTAATAAAGTTTTATGAAGAACTTTATTAATAGTATCTTGTTTAAGAGCTTGTTGATTAGAGCAAATTGTTATAGCTCAGCTTTTAAGAGTGTTAATGACTCCAAATTTTTGCAATGGGTGGTGATATGAGTTAGCATGTATATATTGGCCAGTATGTGTCAATTTGCAGTAAACCGTGAAGGATACACACTGCCTCAGGGAAGACATGTGACCGGTATATCCAGGAACAAGAGCGAGTAGATGCAATACTCGCTCCTGTAAGTAGATGTTCTGATTTTCAATTTCAATAGCAAATTATATACGTTCATGTTGTTTGTTCAGGTGGCTAAGGAATGCGTTTAATGTTTGTTGACCATGTGGTCAGATAACGAAAACATCGTCAACGTATCTAAGCCATGCTGTAGGTTTTAGAGTAAAGGAATCAAGAGCACTTTGCTCAAAAGCTTCCATATAAAAGTTAGCAATTGTGGGTGATAGTGGTGAGCCCATGGCTGTACCTTCTTTTTGTAGGTAAAATTAATTTTGCCACGCGAAGTAACCAGAACATAGTGCGTGGACAAAGAGGGCCGTAATGTCGGGCAGAAATCTGTTCTGTAGGAGAAGAATTGTCACTGATTGGGGAATTTGTGAAAAGGGCAGAAACATCAAAACTGACTAATAAATCATCTTTGCCAAGTGTTAAGTTTTTAGTTTTATTTATAAAGTGTTGTGTGTTCTTTATACAGGAGGGGGAACGACCTACCAACTCCTTGAGTGCTGACGTTAATTTCTTGGCTAGGTGATAATTAGGGCTGTCTATTCCTTCAATTAACGGCCAAAACGTTTTGTTTGTGTACTTTAGGAACACCATATATTCTGGGTGAACAGGTGTAATGGGGTATAAGTTTTTTGAACAGTGTCTGACGGCCAAGAAATGATGGACTTAAGTAATTTCTCAGTTTTTTTCTTTATTCTGTTAGTTGGATTATAGTTTACAAGCTGATAGGTGCTGTTATTGGAGACTAGTTGATTCATCTGATGGATGTAAGTTGATCTGTTAAGGATGACAGTGGCATTACCTTTGTCTGATTTTTTTATAATTATATAAGTCGGCCTGGTTGGCCGAGTGGTGAATATATCTGCTCTCCAACCAAAAGGCTGTGGGTTCGAATCCCGCATTGGGCATGGATGTTTGTGATTGTCTGTGAAAATACTAGTGGTTGTGATGATGGGCAGTAGATGGCGTTGGTGTAGTTGTGGTTTGTTGGTGGATTGAGTTGTGGAGATGGAAAGTTGTAGAGTAGGCGCCCACCCTCGATGAGTCTTTGGACTCTTGATGGTGGTGTCAGGTAATAATAATAATATCTTGATTAGCTTTTAACGACTTGATTGCTGCTAGTTCTGTTTCTGTAAGATTGCTATATAAGGTTTTCTTTTTATTCAGAACATTGCTGGTTTCTAACCGAATTTTATCAGCTTTATTAATAGGAAGAGACTCAATGCCTCTTTCTGTGTGGTAGATAAAATCCAGTTTATTAACAGTTCTAGGTGCTACTGCGAAGTTAAAGCCTTTATCAAGGAATGCAAGGTGACCGTTATTTAAGGTGTGGCTTGATAAGTTGATCACATGACTATTGCTTGCAGGTGGTTGGTCGCTCCTTGTCTCACTTGTTTGTTGTTCACTGTTGGAGTTGTTTACCGGAGAAGAGATATGCTGATTGGTTGGATTCGTATGACTGGCATTCAAATTTCACCGTTGTTTTAAAATATGAAATTTGGCCTTAAGTTTTTCTTTATTATTTTCTAGAATATATTTAGCCGAATTGTCAATGATTCTTTCATGCACATTCAAAATATCTGGATTCATATAACTAGATAGTTCAGATTGTAAATTTAAAACCTGATTTTGACTTATTGCTAGATTTTTGCGGGCTATTTGGATTTGCTCTCTAAGTATTGTTTTCTCTGTGCGTGCATAGATACGAAGTGCTTTAGCGGAAGTAAATTTCTTTTTCAGCTTGATACAGTTAGGAATAAGATTACTGTCTCTGCATCTCTTTAAAAAGGCCAGCTGATTGATCAAAAGGGAAACAGGTATCTTTAGCTTACCGTACTGATTGCAACACTTGTGAGTACCATCTCCATGGATGATGAGAATCCTTTCCTTCCCTTTTGATCATAATAAATTTAGTTTAATCCTTTATCCAAGTGTGAGCAAACAAAGTTTGTGCCTGAAAGTATCTTCAGGAATTGGGTAAGGTGGTACAACACCAGGAAACTCGTTGCAAAGGTAGAGCAAGCTAACATCACTCCTATCTCAGTATCTCCCATAATGCAAAACACATCTCCATGCAGATATGTATAATGTTATCATTAAGGGAAGGGCCACTACCCAGACTAGTTTTGACCTTTATTGAGGTCTCTTCAGTGGGAGCCAGGCCCAAGTGGAGATACCAGGCAGAAGCATTATCAAGGTCAACTCCACCTATAGGAGTTGCCAAACAGTGTGCCACCTTTTTATTAAATTACTCTGGATTTAGAGAAAGATGCTGAAAGCTTATTTTTCACTTGGTTAGACTATAATAAATTTAGTTTAATCCTTTATCCAAGCAAACAAAGTTTGCGCCTGAAAGAATCTTTAGGACTGGAGTAGGGTGGTATAACACCGGGCAACTCGTTGCAAAAGTGGAGCAAGCTAACATCACTCCTATCTCAGTATCTCCCATAATGCAAAACACATCTCCTTGCAGGAGATACTGGATAATGCATATATGGTCCCCAAATTCATCACATGTTCATAGATAAGAAAATGTAGAGAAATGCAGAGATAAATAATATTAGAAACTAATAGTGTTCTTGAAAGAAACTCACCTCAGAACTTTTTGAGATTATTGAATCCTGATTTAGTTCTTCCATTTTTTTTGTTTTTAAAGCCTTCCATTTCAGCCCTAGAGGCACATGAGGAAGAATTCTCTGTTATAAAATATTACATGTTCATTAGTTTCTAATAAATATCAGATGTTAGATAAATATAATAAATAAATATGAAAATAAATATATAATATACATAGAAATAACAGATACGTTCATTAGTTTATCTGATATATTAGAGGAAGAGTGAATACATCCAGTAAACCAAATTTCAAATTTTATTATTATACAGGTATCTCCATGGAGTCAGAAGACTCATTGCAGTAGATTCATTATTCTCAAACTAGCCATAATTCATACAATACCTATCATACCTCTGCTTAACCTCATCCACAATAAGGCACTCACAACCACCTCTGGTAACCCATTCATCACCCACTACGTACAAATCTAGTCCCAAGACTCTTGCTAATTGCAAATGTCCATGGGTGATCCCTCATTCCCACACTTGATATTTACTGAAAAAAAAAAAAAAACTGTCTACACTGTCAATCCTATAAAACCATTTTCTTAACTTATATGCTTATAAAGAGCCTCTGTAGCTCAGTCATCATGGACAAAGCCCTTTATTTGGAAAAACTTGGGTTCGATTCCCGGCAGTGACTTAAGGAACCTTTACCTGGTCTTTTTCAATGAAAGGTGAGTTAACCAGTCTCAGACAGAAGTAGGGTTTTTTTTTTTCACCTGTAAACTCAGGTTTTTCATCCCCCAGAACAGGCAAACTAGCCCTGTGAACACATGCATCTACAGACATAGGACACACTGGGAGACATAGGGCTAACCACCTTATCCTCGAGTTGCAGTTGCAAGAAAAAAAAAAACCTCGACACTGTAAAAAGTAAAAGAGGGAGGATTAAGTAAAGTATATGTTGATAACATGTCTCCTCTTTTTTTGCCCAGTCAGCAAGTTTTTCAAGCCCACTGACCCGATGTATGCTGTTTTGGCTACCTTTGTAATATGATTATGCCCTCTAAACTTCAACTCCCTATCCACAATCACCCCCAATTCCGTGGCCTCGTCATTTTCCTACAGTTTAGTTCCATCAATAATATAAACATTGTTATCTCTTCTTTCCAAAGTGCATCACCTTACACGTAGCCTGTAAACTGGCAGCCATTTAACTGTGCCCATGTCATGACTAATGATGAAGGATTTATACATCACATTCATTTATTTCTGCTTTTCTCAATTTTAAAGCATCAAAAAACAAATGAATGTTGCCATCAAATAATTTCCTAATTTTAGAGTTGTACTATTTATTTTTGATAATAAAGTGTGTCTGTGTGATTTCTGCATGATTTATTAGTTGAAATTGCCATCTTTAAATATATAACATAATGGTAGTACTTATGAGATTGACCACCCTAGTGTTGACGGATGTAACTAGGTGAGCACCACGAAAATCAAGTGGCATTAATAACATAGACTTTTCAAGAATGATTCCATATTGTGAGTGTAATATGTAATCATGGTGGAGTGCAAGAGATGTGTTTGTGGAGATAGAAAATGAATGAGAGACGAGAGAAAGTATGCATTTGTAGGAAGTGCAATATATTATTAGACCACAAGGCAATGAACATGAAACAGACTGAAAAGATAGAAGATGGTGTAAATGAAAGAAATGGAAATGAAACGAAAGCTAGTGAAACTGAGGGAGTGAAAGAATGCAAGAATGTAGAAACAAAACTTAGTGATAAGGGAACAAAAGAAAGTATGAATTAGGAAATGGAAGTAAGATGCAGCAGAACGAGAGGTAGTGAGACTGCAGGAGTGAATATGTGTATGAAATGAGGAATATGCAGTGATGTTAGACATTTAGTGGAAACTAATGAAAGTGTGCAAGAGAATAGAATGAATGAAAAATGAGTAAAAGAGGTGACAAGTTATGCCAGGATAGCATCATGTGGAGATTCCATAGTTAGAGGAATGGTAAATGAGATCCATAAGGTCTGCTAACCAGAAAGGAAAATCAGTAGGATAATTCAGTCGTTGGAAATGAGAAAGAAACAAGCAAGAGGGTTAGTGGTGATTGTGGGGACAAATGACCTAAGTGGACATAAGGAGCAAGTGAGGGTGAATATCATGAGGTTATTGAGAAGAGTGAAAGACAACAGTGTAGTTGGAAAGGTTGTTAGTGTGTTGCTGAGGCATGACAATCATGAGTTGCCACAGAGAGAGCCAAATATATGAATGGCAAGCTAGCAAAGCTGTCTGAGGAGAAGGGAGTACAGTTTGTGGATGTATGGCATGTGTTTGAGGGAAGAATGAAATTATAGGCATAATGGATTGCAATTGAATAGCTTTGCAGTTATGGATTGCATTCGGAGTGGGATGGCTCTGCATTGGAGAAAGTGTTGCGGATGGAAGTATAGTGTGTGATGCGTGCAAGAGATCACAAACAAGAGATGAAGTAAAAAATTGGGAGAGTGGTAATGAAGAGACAGAAGTTCCTGGCAGTGAAAACAGCAGTAGTGAGAGAGAGAGAGAGAGGGAGGGAGCCTGGGGACAGGGAGACATGGCATAGGGAGAGTGGATGTTGAAAGTGGCAGTGAATGTGTGTATAAAGATGGAGTATATTGCGATGTGAGTGGGGAATTTCAGACCGAGCAGATATACATGGTAAGTGGTGATAAAGGTAATTGGGCAGGCATGGTGGGGAAATCACAACCGGCAAATGGCTAAATACCTAAAATGAATTACTGTGTTTGTTTACAAATGCAAGAAGTATCAGAAATAAGAGAGATGAAATGGCTTCACTGATTGAGTTTATTCACCAAAAATCATTGGAATATGTGAAACATGGTTGAACGAAGATGATATTCTAGCAGGAATAGAAATGGAAGGGTTCAGCATTTTTTGTGAGGACAGAAATGACACAAAGGGAGGGGGAAGAGATATTGATGATAGTAGGGGAATTATTTCCACATAAGATAGACATGAAAGAGGGAAAATAGTGGCAATGGTTATGAGGCAGTGTGGTGTAACGAGGAGGTTGACAGGAAGATTTTACTTTGATGTTGCTATATTATTATTATTATTCAGGCCTCCATGGAGTCAAAAGACTCATCATGGGAGGTCCTTTCTAAGAAACAAGTCTATCAAGACTCATCGAGGGAGGTCCCACACAAAGTCCATCATACCACTCCTTAAATGCATTGACCGTTCTCGCTCTCACCACTCCATCAGGAAATGCATTCCATGGTTCAACCATCCTCCATGCAAAGAAACCACTCTTCACCCTCTTTCTCACAGTTTCCTTTTGTAACTTCCAGGGATGGCCCCTTGTCATGACTCCTTCCCGCTGTTCAACCAAGCGAAAGAGCTCCCCAGTGTCAACCCTGTAACCACCTCTCAACAGTTTAAAAGTCTCAATCATATCACCCCTCCTTCTTCTATCCACCAAACTAGGCTTAAGAAAATGGAGGGTGGTGATGAAGAAATGAATAAACAACTTGAATTAGTAAACAAAGGAAGGGTAATTATTATGGATGATTATGGTGGTATAGATTGGAATGAAGAGATAGCATTTGGGAATAAGGAAAATGAATTTCTCAAGTTAGAGATAACTATCTAAGACAGTACATAAAGGAGGACACACACAAGAATCAAAAGTTTTAAATCTGATCATTTCATCAGATGATGTAATAGGGTGGGGGGTTAAACACTTTCCTCTAGTTATTGAGAGTGATCATGAAGTGATAACCTGGGTTGTGACTAGCCATATCTAGACTTTTGTGATGAAAGGATATATGTGAAATTATAAGGCTGGTGATTATAACATGCTTCGGGGACAGCTTGGAGCTATAGCATGGCACGAGGAGTTGTAAGGAAATAAATGCTGCTTGGGAACTGACAAAGAAATACATAACAGCATCAATATGTGAATGTATTCTGAAGGCCAAAGGCTGAATAAGGTAGGTCTAAAATGTATAAGGTAGGTAAGGGTGGAACAAGCTCCGATCACTATTCTTTGTATTTTTCCCATAATGTGAACTTAGCTCCTAGGAGCTGTATTACTGTTCTACATTATGAGAGAAGGTCACTACCCAGACCGGTTTCAACCTTTATTGAGGTCTCATCAGTGAGTAGGTCGATCTAGTTAACATCAAGTTTGTAGCGAAGAGAACTTACATACTCTACTATGAGAATTGCCAAGAAGGTGTCCTAATAAATTGGATATAAATTGGACAATATGGGATGTAATATCCCTCAACTTAAATAAGTTCATGTTGCCAAATTGAAGCCTTTGGCTCTTCATATGATTAGTAATTTATTAGGATACCTTATTGGCAATTCATGAGTTGCCACAGAGAGAGCCAAATTCATGAATGGCAAGCTAGCAAAGCTGTCTGAGGAGAAGGGAGTACAGGTTGTGGATGTATGGCATGTGTTTGAGGGAAGAATGAAATTATAGGTGTGATGGATTGCAAAGGCGTGATGGTAGGCTTTTGCCTGTCTTTGAGTGGGACCACCGCTGAGATTATGGCTCTGCTTGGTGGTGGGGTGAGTCTGCTACTGGGTAGAGCCAATGCTGAGAAGTTCTTCTCGGTGACGGGGTGAGCCTGTCATCGAGTGGAACAATGGTGAGTTGGGCGATCTTTCGGGATCGTCTTATTTTTAGAGCTCACTTCACCTATACATAAAGTTGAAACCGGTCTGAGTAGTGATCTTCTCTCATAATGTAGAACAGTAATACAGCTCCTAGGAGCTAAGTTCACATTATGGGAAAAATACCAAGAATAGTGATCGGAGCTTGTTCCACTTACTCTGAGTTGCCTTAGTGCTGCACTACCAATGGGTCCGTTGCACTATCCAGGTATTTGCTTATGCTTGGAATCGCCAAACTTTATATAGTTTCTATATTTGGCATGAAACTCTTTGAGTTTCTTATTCGGCTAAGAAACAATATGGGATGTAATATTCCTTAACTTAAATAAGTTCATGTCACCGAATTGAAGCCTTTGGCTCTTCATATAATTAGTAATTGGTAATAATCAGTTTCATGAAGAGTATAAAGAACAAGCCAGGAGAGGGACTCAGATAGTAAGTCCCTCTCCTGGCTTGTTCATAAGATGCAGTATGAGCAGAAATTGGCAAATCAGGCAAAAAAAAACCCTAGAGTTTTTTTAGATGTGTAGCAAGTAGAAGGAAGAATGATGTTAATGGATGAAAATGGTAGAATGGTAACTACTGAAGAAGACACTGTTGAGGAATTAAGTGATCAATTTATAAGGGTGTTTCATCCAGAACAGGGTAAAATCATGAGAAAATTAAGTGTAGAGGATGGCTTAATTCTGAGTGAACAGGAGGTAATTGAGGAAATAAATAATCTTGATGTCAATAAAAGTTGATGACATATCACCAGGAATCTTAAGGGAAGTTCCAGGGAATTTGGCAGTAGCATTGGAATGCCTGTTTAATAAGTCTTACAACAGCACAGGTTCCAAGGGAGTGGAAAGAAGGTAAAATGTTCCACTTCATAAAGGTGGCTATAAGGTTGAGGCTTCAAATTATAGGCCAATCTGTATATATCTGCAGTTGTTGTGAAGGTACTGGAGAGATTGGTGAGAAGTAGGATAGAGAAATAGATTGATAACAGCAGTATTCTCTGTGGTTATCAGCATGGGTTAGTTAAAGGGAGATCACGTTTTACTAACGTATTTATGTACTATAACAAGGCGACAAATACCTTGGACAGGAGTGATGCATGTAAATTTTGCAAAAGTTTTTGATAAACTGCCACACGACAAGTTGTTTGTTAAATAAATTGAAACAGATGGGATTGGATAACAGACTTCTGAGATGAGTCAATGATTCATCTCAGAAGTCTGCTATCCAATCCCATCTGTTTTGGGATCATTGTTGTTAAAGTTGTACGTTAATAATCCCGGGATGGGTTTAACTAGTGATATGCAGCTCTTTGCAGATGATGCAAAATTGGGTCAAGAGTCAAGCAGATGTTATGGCCTTACAGGAGGATGAATAGATTGAATGAATGGGCAGGTAAGTGGAACTGTCAATTCAATGTTGTAAAGTGTAAGGTTTTGATATTATTAAGTGACACCTCCAAGGAGTCCAAAGACTCATTGAAGGAGGCCAGCTACTCTACAACTCTCCATCTCCACAATTAAATTCGCAAACTACTGTGAACCACATCATCTACACCAATGGCATCTTCTTCCCACCACTACCACTAGTATTTTCACAGACAATTACAAACATCAATGTCCACGGCAGGGAATCCACAGCCTTTTGGCTGGAGAGCGGATATGCTAACCACTCCGCCAACCAGGATAAACCGGTATTTGGTAAGCAATGATGGAATGCAAAGTATACGCTTGGTGGAGAAACTTTAAAGGAAGTAGTGGAGATGAGAGATCTAGGAGTGATGGTAGACAAGGACCTGAAATTTGAGGGCCACATTACACAAGTTGTGAAGATGTAAAATCGGATCCTGACATGCAGAAATAGAGAGGTTATGATGCCACTGTATAAGGCCTTAATCAGGTTTCATTTGGATTATTGTGACCAGATTTTGTTGCCAGGTTTTCATGATGACAAGGATATGTTGGAAAGGGTCAAGAGAAGATTCACAAATGTGGTCAGTGGTCTTTGGAATGTGAAATATGAGGACAGATTGAGAGAATGTAAATTGTAAAGCCTCGTGAATAGGAGGAAGGGGGGGGTATCATTGAGACATATAAGCTGGTTGGGGATTCTTATCAGGTTGACGCTGTTATGTCGTTGTTTCCTTCAAGATTTTACCTCTATGGTTCTCCTTGTGCCTACTGAGATCTGGCTTCTAAACTGACCTTCTGGGGCCGTTTCTCTCTTCGAGCTCTGACAAAATTTATTTGTTAATGCTGCGCCAGTCAGAACTCTAGGATAGAAACTCATATCCGAAGAAACTCTCTGAGAATTCAAGTAATACCTTATATAGATTAAGTAGTTAGGTAGATTGAGTTCTCAGTATACAGTCATGGCCTTGACAATCTTAAATTCCTCCTTTTTCCTCTGAACATAGGTTTGATATTTTCGTGAGTGGTAAAATTCAATCTCTTACTCAGACAAACATGGGAAAACATATTTATTATTTATCTAAGAACATCACAATTTAAATAACACATATAATCAAGCTAATCAAGGTTAATACTAAAATACAAGTAAAGCAGGGTAATAATAATCAAACAGACAGGCTATTCAAAAACACACTTATGAGAATCTTATGTTCATCTATATCACAAAAATGGATGTCGGTATTAAACTATATATTAGATTACTTCTACTAACGACCCATACACATTAAACTTGGTCTAGACAACTTATGAACGTAGACTACCAGTCCAATTCGACTAATGTAACACAGGAAACTGTCTAAAAATCTCTCTTTCTTCTTTTCTATACTCTGTCCATTTTACACCTTCGTCACCAACAGATAACACGTAAAAAGGAAGATTTGTACATTACCACCTTGTTAGATGATTTCTCGATCCTTCTGTCTGTTCTTTGTAATAGATTGTCCCTCTGTACGATGGATTGCCGCCACGTGTTCGTCCGAGATTCACCACTTGTTTCTTCTGGGCTTACGAACTTTTTATGTCGCCGCTTCTAACACGATTTTACCTTCAAAGGAATCCTTTGCTGCTTTCTCATCAGTTAGAACCACACCGATAATCTAAAACTCGAACACTGCCATCATCTCGTGCTATACTTTCTTCAACTTGCATTGCTCAGCAACAGGAAACATGCTGCCGCTTTGCCGTCTTCACACGTCTTGTCGGGTATCAGGCATGCTGATCTGCTCGGGAACTTCGAGCAGGAAACCTGCAGGGAGGGCACACATGACCAGGGAACACCACAGGAACCAGGAGAAAAAAATGTAAAAAGAAGCCAAAAAAAGGAGTCCTCTCAACGATGTGAATCCGTTTTAAACCCCATCATAGCACCCTCTTTCCGCATTCGAAACTTGTCTACGACGCTCTCCCATTTGCTGTCACTGAGTGACGTCACCTCCTTGCTATATGCGCATCGCTTTTTTCGGGAAATGCGAATTTCTTGTACCTTCCACGAATGCCTCCTCATTGCTCGTTACGTCATCTTTGGTGGTCAAACTGCAATCTTTGACCTTTCGCATGCACGATGATACACGACTTTATACATGGCATATTTTAACATTGATGTTTTTGACAAAAGATTCCATTTATTTTAGACAATAACCTTAAACATAGTACAATTTAATATTTATTTCCTACTTCAATTTCATTTTAATTTAAGATTCAACCTCTTCTTTTATATTTTAATTCCTTTTTAAGCAAAGTTAACATCTGCATCTTTACATATTATGTCTGCTTTGCCAAGAGTACAAGTGTGCTTTTGCTTGATATTGTTCTCTTGTTAAATTTTGAATGGAGCAGTTCTATTCTTGATAGAGCCATCATTCAAGATCTAACAATGCTGAAGAGATTTTTCATAGAATGGGAGGGGGGTGGGGAATAGAAAAAGAGGCCATCACTGGAAACTGTATAAGGTGGGTGTGAGTTGAGAAGTGAGGAGCAGGTTCTTTGCATGTAAAGTGGGTGGTGAGTAGAATGCATTGCCTGAGTGTGTGTTATGAATGTAAACACATTGAATCAATTTAAGGCACAGTTGGATGAGTATTGTGTGCAACAAAGTGTACCTCCCACGATGAGTCTCTGACTCTATGGAGGTCAGATGTTAATGTGACTTCCATGGAGTCAGAGATTTTAATAATGTTAATAATAAAATGAAACAGAGGTCCAAGTACTGAATTCTGTAGTCACCTGCCCTCTCCTGGACTCAACATCTCTATGGACTATTCTTTGATAACTTTACATCAGCTACCCTCTAATCTAAATCCATGTGTCCATCCTCATTTCCTTCAATTTATGTAACAGCATTCTATGTGGAATCCTGTCAAATGCCTTTTCAAAGTCTAGCAGTATTGCTGAGTAGCTATTTCCTTTATCTAATTCCATTGTTCTTTAAAGTAAGCAATTAATAAGGAAAGACCTACCATTCACTAAACATTGCTGCCCTATAAAGTATCATATTTCAATCCAGTGAATCCTGAATTTTGTCTTTTACCAATTTCTCCAATACCTTAAACCACTACTCCTGAGATACTGATTAGAATGTAATTTGCTCCTTCTGTCTTGGAGCCTCTTTTATACAGAAGGACTATTTTATCCTCTTTCCAGTCAAGTGGAGCCTTCCCAGTACTGAGGTTTAAATTAATCAGCCTGTTCAGAGAAGCTAATAATTCCTTTGAACATTCTCATAATACACAGAATGACATGTCATCTAATTGCATAGCCGTGTAACATTGTGTAATAATAATAAGTTTAGTTTAATCCTTTATCCAAGTGTGTGTAAACAAAGTTTGTGCCTGAAAGTATCTTCAGGACTGGGGTTAAGTGGTACAACAACGGGCAATTCCTTGCAAAGGTGGAGCAAGATACCAACACTTCTATCTCAGTATCTCCCATAATGCAAAACACATCTCCTTGTGGATATGTATAATGTTATGCATTAAGGGAAGGGCCAGTATCCAGACTAGTTTCGACCTTTATTGAGGTCTCTTCAGTGGGAGCCAGGCCCAAGTAGAGATACCAGGCAGAAGCATTAGCAAGGTCATCTCTACTTATAGGAGTTGCCAAATGGTGTGCCACCTTTTTATTAAATTACTCTGAATTTAGAGAAAGATGTTGAAAGTTTATTTTTCACTTAGTCAGATTATAATAAATTTAGTTTAATCCTTTATCCAAGTGTGTGCAAACAAAGTTTGCACCTGAAAGTATCTTCAGGACTGGGATAAAGTGGTACAACACCGGGCAACTCCTTGCAAAGGTGGAGCAAGATACCAACACTCCTATCTCAGTATCTACCATGTATAATGTTATGCATTAAGGGAAGGGCCACTACCCAGACTAGTTTCGACCTTTATTGAGGTCTCTTCAGTGGGAGCCAGGCCCAAGAGCTTGGGCCTGGCTTCAACTGAAGAGACATCAATAAAGGTCGAAATTAGTCTGGGTAGTGGCCCTTCCCTTAATGTATAACATTATACATATCCGCAAGGAGATGTGTTTTGCATTATGGGAGATACTGAGATAGGAGTGTTGGTATCTTGCTCCACCTTTGCAAAGAGTTGCCCGGTGTTATACCACTTTACTCCAGTCCTGAAGATACTTTCAGGCGCAAACTTTGTTTGCACACACTTGGATAAAGGATTAAACTAAATTTATTATAGTTTGACCAAGTGAAAAATAAACTTTCAAGTGTTACATTGTGGTTCTGTAATATTCTAGGCACCACCAATTCTTCAACCTCTATTCTCTCATCAGGCAATGTTACATCCAGCATTGCAATATCACTGACTAAATGGTACACCCTTGCAAAATGATCACTCAAGGAACCCAACCATTTGGCTCACTTCTGTTACCTCCTTACCATCAGCAGTTTTAAAATCATTCTTGCACAGTCATTCCTCCTTTTACTTGACACATAGTAAAAGAACTGTTTAGGCCCATCAGTTAGTTTCCTCTCATAATTAGCTTTGGCTTTACTTACCATACAGGTCACCCTTCTTGCCTGTGCCTTGTACTGCTCATGGGCATGCTGAATGCCTTTTTCTTTATACTCCTTCCTCAATTCCTGTTTAGTGATGCTTTTCATTCATTTGACTTCTGCCTAGATTAGGAATGGGTAAAACAATAGTCTCTCTCTCTATGTTCACTGGGCATCTACTGATGCCGTATGGTCACCCCGATGCTCGGTGATGTTCCACACCAGGCCTCGCCATCTAGTCCTGTTGTTTGCTTTTCTGGCAGCCTCAACTCTCTGAAGATCAGTCACTCCACACATGCCATCCATCCATCCATCTCATTGATGGTCTACCCCTGCCTCTTTTTCCAGGAACTTTACCTTCTATTACTGTTCTGAGAAGTCCTCCTTCCATCCTTTCTATGTGTCAAAAATATTTTAACTTTCTTCTGTCAATATCCTTAAGGAGCCTTAAAGTTCTACTAATCTTTTCTAACATCCATTCATTTGTATGCCTTTCAGTATATGATATCCTCAACAGCCTTCTGTAACACCACATCTCAAAAGCAGATACCCGTTTCTTATCTGACTTCTTTAGGTTCCAAGTCTCGCATCCATAAGTCACTGTTGGAAAAACAACTGCATCTAAAATCCTCAACTTTGTTCCCATGGAGATAGATCCATCTTTTCAGATTTTAGACAGGTCTCTGACTGTTGTTTTAGCCATTCCTAACCTTTTTCTGACATCTTCTGAACAGCAATTCTTCACATTAATAATGGATCCCAGGTACTCAAACTTGCTGACTTCCTCAATTCTTTCTCCATTAAGATACACTTGTTCCTCAAGAGCTTCTCTGTTTGTTTTTCCTTTGAGAACCATGATCTTTGTCTTGCTAGAATTGAGTTGAAGTCCTCTGTTATTACTGATCTTGTTGACTTTGTCAAGAATTAGTCCTAGTTCTTCCATGTCATTATAAAGGAGTACTGTATCATCAGCATACCTCAGATTACTGATCAATCTACTTCCTATCCTAATTCCTGTCCTGAGCTCATCCAATGCTTCACGCATGATGTCCTCTGCATATATACTAAACGAGTGAAGAAAAAGTAAACATCCTTGTCTAACTCCTTTTCCAACTTGAAGCCAGTCAGTCAATCCAACACCTGTTTTACTGTGGCTTCTTGCTCCTTATACAAGTTGGCTATCAACCTGATAATGTGTTGAGGAAAACCCATTCTTTTCATTACTTCCCACAGTTTCACATGCTCAACACAGTCAAAAGCTTTAGAGTAGTCAAAGAAACACATTACCAGAGGGAGTCTGAATTCTTTATATTTTTCTATGACCTGTCTAAGGCAAAGGATCTGATCTCTGGTGTCCCTACCTTTCCTAAAACCTGCTTGTTCCTTGAGCATCTCTGCCTCAACTTTGGCCTCAGTCCTATTTAGCATGATCTTTAATAAAATTTTGCTTGCATGAGATATCAAACTAATAGTTCTATAATTCTTGCATGCCTTCATATCACCTTTCTTGTGTAGTGCTATGGAAACTGACATCTTCCAGTCTCTAGGCCATGATCTCCCATATCCTTGTAATCAATCTATGAAACACTCTTATCCGTCCATCCCCTGTGGCCTTAATTAACTCTGCTGGGATTTCATCTGCACCTGGGGCCTTATTCCTGTTGAGCTGCTTAACTGCTCTTTCAACTTCATGCCTAAGTGGAGGAGGTTCCAAATCAAAATTTTCTTGGTGAGAGGACTCCACATTTTCTTTATTCACTCTGCTGTGCAGTTCCTCACAGTATTCTTTCCATCTATTTTTGATTTCCAACTCTTCTGTTAGTAATGATCCATTCCTGTCTTTGATGACATTCAATTTAGGCTTAAACTTGTGCTTTAAGTCACAAACTAAATAAAACATCCTTTTATAATTATGCCTTCTCATCTGGAACTCTATTTCTTCACATTTATTAGTATAGAACTTTTCCTTGTCCTGCTTGATGGCGCTTCTGATTTCTCTATGTAATTTCTTGTACTCTTCGGTCCCTGTGTCTCTTTATTTTTCCAACCGCCTTCTTTTGATTAGTTTCCATGGGTCTCTTGGATATCAGATTATCATCTTGACTCCTTCCCAAAGCATTTCTGGTGAGATTTCCTCATTGGTCTCCAAAAAATCATCCAGCCGAGTTGATGTTTCTTCTGTGAATCCACTAGGAATTACTCTAACATCCAATCTAGTGGAATGTGCCTGACCTGGAACTTTTCGGAGTCTTAGTCTTACTTTGGCTCTTACCAGCTGGTGGTCTGTACCACAATCTGCTCCAGGACAAGTATGCACATCAGAGATGCTTGTCTTCCACCGCTGGAGAGCCAGGATGTAATCAATCTGGTGCCTTGACCTATCAATGTTAGATGTCCAAGTATAGGTCCGTCATGGTACAGTATGTCTCTCCTTGGTAGGCAGTCCAAAACAGTTTGTAAGTTTTCATAGAATTCTTCACTCTCCTCTTCAGGCCTATCTGTGTGGGGTGCATAAACTACCACAATTGATACATTGGTAGGCTGAGCCTTAAGTCTAATGGAGAGTATCCTATCATTAATTGGGTTATAACCAAGAAGGCTTCTTGCCTGAGCTGTCTAAACAATAGTCAGAGAATATAAATTAAAGATGCCAAGAAATTATATTCTTGGTTTAATCCTCTATCCAAGTACAGGAAAACCTCGCAATCTTCCACGTCATAATCACTTATGCCAATTGGAGGCAGCATTGCTAGATTGGTTACTGTTAAGTTCTCTGATGCTATGACCAGATTCAGTACTCTTGAATTCTGTTTCCCCTCAATTACCATGCTGTCTCAGGTAATTATCTCTCAGCAGCTATATAAATTCCATTCCCTCCCCATGACTATTCCTCATCCCAATCTATGTCCCCATAGTTGAAATCTCTTTCTGACCTCTAGAATGTCAAGTATGAGGAAAGATTGAGAAGATGCAATTTGTAGAGTTTGGTGGACAGGAGGAAGAGGGGGAGATATGATAGAGACTTACAAGTTGGTAAAGGGTTGTTATAGGATCAATGGTGGAGAAGTTCTACAGAGAATAATGGGAGATCAGAGGAGAACCAGAGGTCATCCCTGGAAACTGTATAAAGAGGGTGTAAGTAGGGGAGTGAGAGGCAGGTTTTTTTGTGCAGAGTTGTGAATGAATGGAATGCCTTGCCTGAGAGTGTGATGTCTGCAAGGAGTTTGAGTTTGTTTAAGACACGGTATGATGAGATGTGTGTGATAAAAGGACCTCCCAGATGATCTTTGACTCCATGAGGTCTTGGGGTGGTAATAATAATAATAATAATAAATTTTGTGACCTGCAATCATCGTGCTGATTTGATAATGCATGCCATCTACATTTTCCCTTACACCCCTTGGATTATAGCAGCAACCAATTATATATTTTGTCCTGCTGGCCTCTATCTCGCATAATGGACTTCTACTCATTATCACTTAAATTCTTCTGCTACCATTATCAAAACCCCTTCCCATATTCTATTCCTTTTGTCCTCTCTAAGATACTATATCCCTTGCATTCCATTCCTGTGAATATATATCATCATCAGTCAACCAAGTCTTACTGCTACTTCTAACTTTTGGCCAAACTAAGCTAACCAGTGACAAAAACTCTTTGCCCTTATTTGAATACTTCTAGCATTAGTACACATAAACTGCATTACCATATTCATCCTATAACCAGCTGCTGTACACCTTGAGTTGTTTAGTCCATTAAAGTTAAGAAACTCGGGAGCTACACAGCATTAAGTGATCATGCTTCCACTTATTAACACCCCAACCAGCCAAGATGTATATATATATATATACATCTAGATAAATCTGAATATGATTCTGTAACACCTATTGAATAACATAAATAAGAAGTGTAAGTTGGACTCACTATTTCATCCACCTCGGCTGGTAGAGAGGTTAATCTTTACCTGGCTCACACTCACTTGCACTTCCATCCCCAAACATTCAAGTTTTCCTGACATTTCTGAACTTTCAATAAACAATACTTTCTCGAGACTCTTGATCCCAAATCCATTCAAATGCAGGCCATCCACCATATATTAATTCTTCCTTCCATCAAACTCACTCCACACATCTATGAATTCCACACCATTCCTCCTACACAATCTGTATACTGACTTGATTTGTTACATTGTAACAAATTGATTTGTAACCCTATTTGCAATCATAGCTCTCTGCATCAGCTTGCCTATGCAGAGAGCTATGATTGCAAATCATAGCTCTCTGCATAGTTATCTCCTGCATGGAGCAGGAGATAACTTTTACTTTCTCACTCTTCTATTTTGCTTGTACTAGTAACTTTTTCATATCTTGCAACTTAACACACTTGTCACCTGCTAGATCATTCATACCAGCCAAAATAAACATCTTTCACCTTTGCTCTCTACATCCTTGCATCACTAATATCCTTAATCTTGACTCCAGGGAAATAAGGTTTCATCATGTCATCAAGCACTCCTCTTATCAATGAATCATCATACAAAATTCGATCTTAGCTTTCATATGGTGATGGGGTGAGCCTGTCACTGAGTGGAATAACGCTGAGTTGGGCGATCTTTCGGGATCATCTTATTTTTAGAGCCCGCTTCACCTATACAAAGGTCGAAACCGGTCTGGGTAGTGGCCCTTCATGCATGGCAGTATACATGTCTGCAAGGAGATGTGCTTTGCATTATGGGAGATACTGAGACAATAAGTGATGAGATCTTGGTCCACCTTTGCTACGAGTTGCCAAGGGATGTACCACCTTACCTCAGTCCTGAAGATATTTTCGGGCGCAAATTTTGTTTGCTTACACTTGGATAAAGGATTAAACATCTTTCTAGTCAATGTCATCATTTTTCTTACTCTCCTCAAAAAAAATTTTTTGTGAGCTGGAGCAAAACTCTCCTCAGAAATTTATTCACAGTTATAGACCAATTGAATTCCACACCATTAATCCTACACAATCTGTATACTGACTTATTTGCAATCATAGCTCTCTGCATCAGCTTGCCTCTAATAATAACAAAATGCCTGGCAAACAGATAACATAAATGATAAAGTTATCTGAAAGTTATGTGTATTATTTGATACAAGAATGTGAAATTAGTATGAAAGAAGAGAAAAATAGAAATCACTAGAAGATAATTTAAGTTCAGAATTATATAAAGGAATAAGATTTTATAAAAAATATTAGGATATGTCTCATTATGAGACTCATATGACATTTGATATGTGTCACTAACACAATGTAGTGTGTGTTAGTGAGAAATATCAAAAGAAGTAGAATAAAGTGACTGATATTAACGATATTTGGCAGGATGAACACATTGTAGAAAATGTAGGAAGTAAGCAATAGTTGATGAAATATGAATGCTAGCATGAAAAATTTGGCTTATTGCTACCTTATCATCATGTGGATGATAAGATAGCAATGCGGAGGGAAGAAGCTAGCTTACATAGAGTCCTTCACAGAATCATCACCTGATGTGACACCACCTCCCACTTATTGGAGGTCTGAAGTGGCTTGAAAAAGTTCCAATTATTATACATATGTATTCATAAGAATATAGTAATTTTATTACTAAAAATATTTCAACTAGAAACTAAATGATCATCATCAGTGCATTGGCATAATCACAAGGTGAAGCTACAACAAAGAACGCTAATCCTATTTACAGACCACGTGCTGAATGCCACCTGGTGGGGGGGGGGGGGGGTACAATACATAAGATTACGGGTAAGGCCTAAATTTAAAATTAAATGCTTTGAAATAAAATTTAATTTAATTACATAATGTTTGCCATTTATGAGAATGAGACTCTTTCAAATCTTGGCACAGAGAGAGACGTCATTCCAATTTAAATTTGGATGGTGTAGAAGTACTTCAGCATTCTCTTTAAATAACTGATTATTGATTAATCAGTAATCGGTTATTTACAGTGAAGTAAACCTTGCTTCACTGCCTGAACTTGAATCGAAAAGACTGCCTATTTTTATCTAAAATATGGGAAAGTCTTACCAGAATAACAAATCAATAAAGTTTTTTTTCTCAGTTATGAATGATTAATCCATGTTTCCTCAGTTATACCATCATGCTGTTGTATGTAGTATAACATCACGTGGCTTTTTCTGTTTCAAATCAATCCACTGTTGCTGTTCTACCTTGTAATAAAAGGTCATTGCCACTGAAGATGGCCTGTAATTTCAGAACTGAAATATTTCGTCTTATCTAAACAAATAGTATTACTTATTCCTTGTGTTTTTGTGTAAATAATTAATAATAACTCTGTGGCACAAGTATCCTTAAAAGAGCAAATAGGAGGCAAGTATTCTGCATTTAACCCTTCCAATGTTCATTTGGATATTAATTTTGTTGTTGTTGTAAGTTACAGTGTCAACTTAATGTGAAGACGAAGCCTTCATTCCAGTTACAATTATTTCTGTCATTCAGTGAAGTATTTGATTACCATTCAGTTCTGCCATGTTTTGATAATTAACTTGTTTTCAAAATTACAATATTTTAAATTAGACAAATTAGAAAAGAAATTATAAGATATAACTCAATGTATCAATTTATTTTTCACATTTACAGTAATATTCAATGCAATTTTATGCCACTTGCTTGTTATGAACTTACTGTTGTTATTAAAATTTGGAAAAAAACTGTTTCTCTGAGCAAAATGGACTATTCATGATGCACTAGTATAAAATTACTCATATAGATGTTTAGTGAATAAAGCACACATCTCAAGCTAAATAAATTAACTAAATTTATTTAGCTAATTAGATTACTAGGACAAAAGTTCTCCTTGGTAACCAAGGCATCTTCATGGTCACAAAGGTCTATGCTAAGCATATGCACACAGGCACACTAGCAAGAGAGCAAACACAAACTGTTTGCTGAAGGTCTCAAGATCTCTCAAATTTTTGACAATATGATACAGCCAATTTGTTTAAGATTGTAGAATGTTGTAGTGCTGAGGCAGATTCCAGAAATAGTCTCTCTGATTTAAATCTGTTTCTGTATATGAGGGCGGTCCTCCCTCCCCCTCTCCACACACACACACACACACACACACACACACACACACACACACACACACACACACACACACACACATCGAATCTGGTGATCTGTATCTGAGGCATAGTCTTCCATCGCAGAACAGCTGTAGTACAGATGATGATGGACATATTTTCTAGATGGATATTGACAGTTCTTGTTTGGTCATGGTATTTAAGTTTGCAGGAGAAGAGGATAATGTAGACTCAGGATGGTCTAGATGGCCATCAATTCAATACATGGCCCATGGGGTCACAGGTGGCCCGTGGAGCACTTTGCCATGGCCGGCAGCCATTTTGAAAAAATAACTACTTAACCTTAATACACGATTGAATAAAAGATAATTTCAATGAAGCCTGCAGGCCACTAAGCTATACTGCAGTATTTAGAACTGTAAGATGCTTTCCAGATTCACAAGGAAAGCTGTGCATTTGATACTTTACATAAAATCCTATAAAAATAAATATTAAATAGACATGCTTCTTAAGCCATCTACTAGCGTCAAGAGGTAGTTAAGTACTAGTACTAACATCTCAGGCTGAAGCAGTAGTTTGTTCAAGTGTGCTGTCTAGTGCTTTCAAGAAACATCTCAAAAGTTCTTGATACTGTTATTTTCATATAAATACAACAGGATCTCATCCACAGTCAGTCAGTCAGTCTTGAACAGTGTGATATTCGTGTATAAGAGCAGGCAGGTTCATTGTGTTAGCCACAGCCTATTGTGGTTTTATATTGCCAGACTTATTTCATTAGTGTGAGACATATTCAGTGGATAACAACCATTACACGGCCATTTTGGATCATTTTTTGGGTTCACCTTTCATCACTATGGTGTCTACGAGTAAAAAGTGTAAATCAAGTGATTTTTATCAGGTTTTTCATGAAAAGTGGACCAATTTGTACTTTTTTGGGCCGATAGACGACAAGCCAGTGTGTTTAATTTGTCGTGAGTCAGTGTCAGTATCAAAAGAATACAATATAAAATGACACTATTAGATAAAGAATGCATCCAATTTCAATCACCTTCAAGGGCGGCTTTATGTGGAGAAAGTGAACCATCTCCAAATTTATTTAAAATGCCAGCAGGGTATGTTTAAAAGGCAGAGGGAAGAGAGGGAAGCGTCCATCAAAGTAAGTTATGTAATAGCTGAAAAAATTGCTAAAAAATCAAAAGCCTTCTTGGATGGTGAATTTTTGAAAGAGTGTCTCATCACTGCTGGAGATATTCTGTGCCCCAGTACAGTAACGAGGGTATGAAGCACCTGTGGCAAGTGTCTAACTTGCGCCCCCAAAAATGACAAAAATTTTGAAAAATTTAAATGTAACAAGTTAAATTTTACTAAATGCAATATGTTAAATACTTACTATTAACCCCATCAAAATGAGTTGCAGTGTGTTGCAGAATTTTGTGTCTAAAATGGCATATTGCTGAAATTTAAAAATACAATATAAAATATAGGACTTTTATATCTATTTATTTATTTTTAACATTTGTGCCCCAAACCTAGTTGCACCCGTGGCAGGCGCCTCTTTCACCACGCCCTCATTACGCCACTGCTGTGCCCAAATAATAAGGAAGTGTTTAAAAAAACGAGTTTGTCTGGGGTAATTGTAGCACGACGTTTCGAAGAACTTGCCAGTGACATTGAAGGAACTTTAAAAAAATGGTTGTCTAAATTTAGGTCATATTCACTTGCTTCAGATGAGAGCACAGATGTGAAGGATACAGCACAACTGGCTCTCTTTGTCCGTGGCATTGATCAACAATTCAATGTGACAGAAGAACTGCTAGTGCTCGTACCTATGAAGGGAATGACAAAGGGCACTGATATTCTTGAAGCCATCAAGAAAAATGCTTTTTCTTGATGGCTTCAAGAATATCAATTTCGACCTCAGCTTAACCAACCTTGAGGGTGTGGTAACTGATGGTGCCTCTGCTATGGTGGGAAAGAATGAAGGGTTTGTTGTGCTGCTATGGAAAGAACCGGAACTAGAAGGAAAAGATTTCATCCATTACCACTGTTTAATCCACCAGGAGACTTTGTGCATGAAAACTATTGGATTTGAGAATGTCATGAAAGTTATTGTGACTGCCGTCAACATTATTGGGGCAAGAGAATTGAATCGTCATCAATTCCAAGAGTTTTTGACCCAAGAGTGCAAAGCAGATCACAGCGATGTGGTTTATTATAGTGATGTACGTTGGCTGAGCAAAGGGAAGGTTCTTAAAAGAGTCTTTGACTTAAGGAGCGAAATACAGCAGTTCATGCACACCAAGGGGAATCTGATTGCGAAATTTGACGATCCGAAGTGGACGACAGACTTTGCCTTTGTGACTGACATCTCATTGCATAGATCAACTGGTGCACACTCTGTTTGATCACATCAAAGCTTTTGTGGCCAAGCTCAAACTTTGGGAGGTAAAACTCACAAAAAAAGACAACTCATTTTCAGCTTCACGCTGAGTCGAACTGTTTGTCTCTTCTTGATGAACATGCTACAAATTAGCCGTGTTGCGAAGTGAGTTTGAAGAGAGATTTAGTGATTTTCATAACCAACAGTCTTCTTTAGATTTATTTTCAATGCCATTCAGTGTCAATGCTGCCGAAATGCCAGGCTCAGTACAAATAGAGCCTGCTTGAACTTCAAAACAAGTCATCTTTGAGAGAAAAATTATTCAATGTGCCCTTGTTTACATTTTACAAAGACTACATTTCTAAGGACACATACCCTATTCCTCGCTGGCATGCTTTGAAGGCGTGTGCTTTGTTAGGAAACACATGATTATATGAGTTCTTCTCCAGAATGGAGCATGTGAAGTCCAAGACAACAACTCAGATTATGGACCAACATCTTGAGAATACTCTGCACACATAGCAACTTCCAACACTGATGCGAACATCGACAAGCTGGTCAAGGAAAAAACATTGCCAAGTTGCCCACTGACATTGTAAAAAATGAATCTTACAATTCTAAATACCACAGTATAGCTTAGTGGCCCGTGTGTTTCACTGATATTTTTAATGCGGCCCCCACTGTCTGAAAGGTTGAAGACCCCTGGTGTAAGGGATGTTTTAGTGAGTGGCTAAGGCAGCTGATTTTTTTGTGAAGTCTGAAGAAGGTCTGTAAAAGGTATATCATGCAAACCTCCTTCACCAAAAATCAGATACACTTATTCACTCACTAAAAGATCCTCTACACCAGGGTTTCCCAAACTGTGTTTGGGAAAGTGAATAAGTGTTCCACAAGAAGTTCTCCTGGAATTTGTCATTTTAGTTTTCTAAGCAAGTCATTGGGAAAACCTACTGCGACATTCATTCAGACCACCGTCCAATAAGAGCCACCCTCAAAATACATTAAAAAAAATGAAGCATGCATGCGAGCACAGTCCAACCATAAAAAATGCCCAAAAACAGATAAACCCAGAAGAATTTAGAAAAAATGTGGAAGAAACCGACTGGAAATTAGAAAATGACATCGACGAAAATATAACAAACTTTAACAATCAATTAATGAACTGCAAAGAAATAACGTCATATGAACTTCCTCCTAAGATCAGGGAATACCTATCAGCAAGAACAACAGAACTATCGAAGAAAAGAAGAATACTGAAAAATACAGGAAAAGACTGTCTAGAACAGGGGTCGCCAAAGTTATTTGCCCGTCGACCGCTTCAAGAGTTTCTTGACTTTTTATCGACCCCCTATATTTTACTATTACGTAATTATAATAGGACAAGCAAAAAAAAAAAGATGCTTATGTGAGTTTTTAGATTGTTTATTTTATAGTTACAGCGTTTATTGTATGTATAATATAGTATATATTATTATATTACTACTACTATTACCATCACTAGTAATATCACTGGTATTACTAGTGATATTAATAAACTACTAGTATTAATATCACTGGTATTACTACCAGTGCTGCTCAACTCTTCAACATAGAGAAGTTTAGTTCATGAATGAATAACGATTGAATTATAATATGTATGTTGATGAATTTTAGAACATTAACGCTCACTTGTATGTCGATGCGCAAAAATGAGACTGGGATCGAATACTTGTAAGTATCAGTAAATAAGAACCACGCATGTGTTGCAATCTTGCTCCCACTGCGCCGGCCGGCAGGAACCACCAACATCCGTTTATTGGTAAATACGTCATTTTGGCCTAATTGATTGGCCTCAGTAACTATTTTCATGACCTTACTCCATCTTACAGGTCCTATTCATGGACTTGTAAGATGGAGGTACTGATCCCACGATTCACTCTTAATTGCATTGTCATTACCTCCATGTCTTTTATCATGGAGGTAATCCAAGTTAACCGAATTAAATATTACCGATACAATGATGTCTTATATTTTTCTGTCGACCCCCAATAGACGTCTGAGCCCGAATCGACCCCTAACAATGTCATATCGACCCCTTTGGCGACAACTGGTCTAGAATATAAAATTATTTGTAAACAACTGAGGCAGAATATCAAAGACGACTATAACATATATCGAACAACAAAATCAGCAGAAGCAGCTAGGCTCCGCAGTAGCCTAAAAAAAGTAGAAAAAGAAATAAATCTAAAGCAACCACTACCTTCAGCCTTCATAGACAATCAAGGAAACAGACAAACAAACAGAGGTGAAATGGAAAAAATAGTAAAATCGATTTATGAGAACCTTACTCATCTAAACAAGTAATCGACAGCATCATCTGGTACAGCTCCAGTACCAGACGAAAATTTGGAAATACCATCTGTCCTGAAGAAGTAAAAATGGCTATCCACCATATGAAAAATGACCGATCATCAGGAATTGACAGTATAAAATCTAATGAATTAAAAATGGGTGAACAAATACTCTTTAAAGCTCTAGCAGAAAGGTTTACCCGATATATACAATTAAGGAAAGTACCTACTGAATGGAAAACATCAAAGACCATAATTCTGCATAAAAAAGGTAATAAAGACGACATCAGTAACTACAGACCCATCTGTCTATTAGCACACACACACAAAATATTCGCTAGAGTCATCCTAAACCGAATACAAACCTCCATCAATGAAAATAGCTGCAAAGAACAGGCTGGTTTCAAAAAAGGCTTTTCAACAATAGATCACATTTAAACTATTACTCAGCTAACAGAAAGATGCAGAGAATACCAGATTCTACTTTGTCTTCTTTTTATAGATTTTAAAAAGGCATTTGACACTGTTGGGCATAACGCAGTGTTCCAAGCTTTAATAGAAAAAGGAGCAGAAAAAGCATACATCCAACTCATAAAAGATATCTACAAAGAAGACACAACAAATATCACCCTTTTCAATCACCCGATTAAAATTAACTTAAGTAGAGGAGTACGTCTGGGTGATGTCTTATCACCTAATCTCTTCACATCTACTCTAGACAGCATCATTCGAAAAATTGACATGAAAGATGGAATAAACATTGATGGTGAAATGTTAAATATCCTATTATTCACTGATGATGTAGTATTAATATCTCACTCACCTAAACTCTTAGAATCAATGCTGAATAACATAAGTCAAAACTGCCAAAAAATTGAATTGGAAATACACCCGGACAAAACAAGATGGATGGAAAAACAAATACTGTAAAGATCATACAATCACTCTAGAATCTCACACCATTGAAAAAGTTGAAGAAGACATTTACCTCAGCCAGTCCATAAAAATGAATAATGATATAACAAATGAAATAGCAAGGAGAACAAGAGCTGCTTGGATAGCCTTCAACAAAATAAAATCAACAATTACCAACCAAAACATAGATATAGAAATAAGAGCCCATTTTTTCAATAGTCACATCTTACCAGTATTAACTTATGGCAGTGAAACATGGAACACAACTTTAAAAAAAGAACAAAGCTTAATAACAACTCATCGTGCAATAGAAAGAAGAATGTGCAATATAAACAAAATAGACCATGTAAGACACACAGAAATCAGGAAGAAGTCTGGACTCATGGATATAATAAAAAGCAATCTACAACAGCAAAAGAAGATGGGCAGGACATCTCGCTAGAATGAGAGAGAACAGATGGACAGTCAGAGTTACAAACTGGTATCCGAGAGATACCAAAAGGAAACCTGGAAGACCAGCCTTAAGGTGGGAAGACTCAACGATTAAGAAAGTTGGAAGAAAATGGAGAAGAAAGGCCCAAGACAGGAATAGCTGGACTCTTTATGACCTGCAGTCATGGAGAAATCTTGACTGAAATCACAGGTCCATCAAGGTAATCAAGGTAAAGCATTTTTCATGAATAAATATTTTATAGTGGAAATATTCTGAGGAGAATAATATTTGTGAATATGTCGAAAAGCTCAGACCCAGAATGCCTAATAACAACTAATAATCTGTGTATCATTAATTTTCACACATCGAAACCTTTCAACATTTGGGAAAGGGAATACCACTGTTTATGACCGGTCATAAAAACTGCCTGCAAGTGGATTATAACAATGGGCAGCGTAACCTCTGTTCTCAAAACTTAAGGAAATGAGCAAGGAAGTATAAAGGAAATTTTTACACTAAAATTGAAGATCAAGGTAGTCTGTTCTCAAATCTAGTAATATTGAATACTTTCTTTGCAAGTTCGTATTGTAGGGTGAAAGTTTCGAAACTGTAGTGCCATGATTTTTTAAAAGTAATAGGCCTACAGATTTAAATTTTAATATGAATAAGAGACAAGGGACTTTGTTTAATTTTGGTATTAAGAAATCTCTCATTGAAGGTGTTTGTGAAGCAACAGATAGCGAGTCATCCACAACCAGCCTACAAAGCGATCTCCAGAATGTACAAAAAGGAGGGGAAAACTACCAGCATGCAGGAGAAAAGGTCTGCATTCACTCGTAAGTACTTATAATAATATTATAAATTTTTGCTGATCAGAATGGGATATGTCAATGAAAATCAGCACAAATTAATTTAATGATGTTTATGTTTAATTGATGTTTAATTAATTATTAATTAATAATAAAAATCAGCTAAATTAACAAGTAATTATTAATTAATACATTACAAAATAACCAAGGTGTTCTGTGAAAATTTCTGGATTTGTGAAGTGTTCCATCATAGGAAAAGTTTGGAAAACACTGCTCTACACCATCTAGACCATCCTGGATCCAGAGTATCCTCTGCACCTGCAAACTTTAATACCTTGGACAAACTTGCCAATATTCATCTACAAAAATTGAAAAAATGCTCATCAGTACTACATCTAGGATAGAAAGCCATGCCAATGGATACTAATCACCAGATCTAGTGGGAAAATATCTCAGTCATATCGAAATTGATTTAAATCTGAGAGACTATTTCTGGAATCCACTCAGCACTACAACATTCTCCAAAATTAAAGAAATTTGGCTGTATGACATTGACAAAAATCTGGGAGGACATTATTTTGAGAGCTTCATCAAGAGTACATCACTGGGCCCATAGAGGGTACCAATTAGGACTGTTAAAGCTCGCCTATTACAATCAGTCTATGTTTGCTTTCCTGCTAGTGTGCTTGCATGCCCCATGCTTAGTATATTTCTTTGTGTCCATGAAGATACCTTGGTGATAAAGATGGAATACTGGCATTAGTAATCTAATTAGCTAAATAAATTTAGTTAATGATTAGTTTAGACCAGGCATGTCAAATCAAGGGGAATCCAATTGCGGAATTTAATGATTCGAAGTGGATGACAGACTTTGCCTTTGTGACCGACATCTCGTTGCATATGATGACCTAAATACGCGCCACAATCCAAAGATCAACTGGTGCACACTCTGTTTGATCACATCAAAGCTTTCGTGGCCAAGCTCAAACTTTGGGAGGCAAAATTGGAAAAAAAAGACTTAACTCATTTTCAGCTTCATGCTGAGTCCAACTGTTTGTCTCTTCTTGATGAATACGCTACAAATTAGCCATGTTGCGAAGTGAGTTTGAAGAGAGATTTAGTGATTTTCGTAACCAACAGTCTTCTTTAGATTTATTTTAAATGCCATTCAGTGTCAATGCTGCCGAAATGCCAGGCTCAGTACAAATAGAGCTGCTCAAACTCCAAAACAACTCTTCTTTGAGAGAAAAATTATTCAATGTGGCTTTGCTTACATTTTACAAAGACTACATTTCTGAGGACATATTCCCTAATCCTCGCTGGCATGCTTTGAAGACGTGTGCTTAGTTAGGAAGTTATGTTTGCTTTCCTTCTAGTGCCTGCATGCCCCATGCTTAGTATAGTTCTTTGTGTCCATGAAGATACCTTGGTGATCAAAATGAAATACTAGCATTAGTAATCTAATTAGCTAAATAAATTTAGTTAATGATTAGTTTAGACCATGCATGTCAAACATGTGGGCTGCTGGCTGCATGAGGCCCACAAAACTTTGTAACCAATATGGTTATTTAACTTTTGACAACACCAAATTAAATAAACATATTTAAAAAATTCCCACTTAAGATTATTTTATATGCCAAACTATCAAATTTTACCGAATTTTAACGACCAAGTCAACGTACGTGGCTACATCTGCTGACCACAGTAATTTCTTACAATTTTCAAATCGTAAGAAAGTGTAGTGTTTTCTTTATAATTAATAAAGAATTTATAAAAATAATGTTGAAACCTTCAACCAATATGAGTAAAAATGATTAATTGAAGAAAAAATTGTAGTTTTCAAGAAAAATGGGAGTTAAAATATTTTTGTATTTGAAAAAAAAAAAAAAAATTTATGGCTGATATGTAGAAACTCTATTGCAGTTTGCGAAGAATATAATATTAAAAGGCATTATGATACAAATCATAAAGAAACTATTACAAATATGTTGCGAAACTTTGTGAAGATAAATTGTCAGAATTAAAGTTGACACTTCAAAATCAACAAAGTGTATTTACTATTGCAGATAATAGAGCTATGGTAAAAACCAGTTATTTGTTATCACATTTAATTGCAAGCAAGTCGAAACCATTCACTGAAGGGGAATTTATTCACGAATGCATTATTAAAGTTGAAGTGTTGTGTCAGGATCAATTAAAGAACTTTAAAAATATAAGCTTATCTCGAAATACCACTGCTAGCAGAATTGATGATATAGCCGAGAACTTAAAGAATCAACTAAAATCAATAATTCCAACATTTCAGACCTATTCCCTTGCAATTGATGAAAGTACAAATGTACAGGATATTCCTCAGCTGGCTGTTTTTATTCGTGGATGTGATATGAACTTAAAAGTAAGTGAAGAACTTCTAGATATTATTCGTATGCATGATACAACCACTAGAGTTGATATTTTTATTGCCCTTATGGAAGTTTTGAATGAGTACAATTTAGCGTTAAAAAAACTTACAACTGATGGTGTTCCTGCCATGACTGGTGTTGTTAAAGGAGTTGTTACAAATTTAAAAGAAAAATTCAAAGAACAAGTTAATAATAATTGTCAACATTTTCATTGCATTATTCATCAGCAAACACTATGCTCCTAAGTTTTAAATATTGGACATGTCCTTAAAAATGTCACTAAAATAGTACATTATATTCGTGCATGTGGGCTTAATCATAGCCAATTTAGTAACTATCTAGAAGATATTGAAAGTGAATATAGCAATCTACCATATTATGCAGAAATTAGATGGCTTTCCAGTCATAAAATTTTAAAGCGATTCTTCAAATTGCTGGATGAAATTACCATTTTTTTAGAATCGAAAAATTATGAATGTGAAATATTAAAAAATTATCAATGGATAAAGGATCTGGCTTTTTCAATTCACATTACAAGTCACCTTAGTCAACTTAATCTTAAGCTACAAGGCAGCATCAAATAGTTACCATGTTATTTGACAATATTAACATTTTCAAACAGAAATTATTACTTTGGCAAAAACAAATCCAAAGAGAAAATTTATTCCATTTTGAATGTTGTCAATCATTAATACAAAAATCACCAAATTTGAAATTTTCAGAATATGCCAATCAAATTAAGTTATTAGAAAATGAATTCAAAAAATGATTTTTAGATTTTAAGAAATATGAAAATCAGTTTCACCTATTTACTTCTCCTCTATTGATTGATGTTGAAACTGTTGATGGCAATTTAGAGTTGGAATTAATCAAAATTCAGTGTGATTCCATATTGAAACAAAAACACATGGATGTTAGAATTCCAAATTCTATAATTATTTATCAGTCGATTGATACCCCAATGTGTTATGTGCAATTAGGCGTATTTTAACTATGTTCGATAGCACATATTTATGTGAACAACTATTTACAACTTTAAAGAATAATAAAACTGCGAAAAGATCAAGATTTACAGACCAGCACGTGCAAGAAATATTGAAAATAACTACAGCTCAACAAATTCAACCAAATTTTGAAGATTTCGTTAAAGAAAAACAGTGTCAGGTTTCTTTAAAAAAATTATATGTATGATTTTATTATCATCATCAAATTCCTGACATGCACCCTCAAGGGGTGTACAGGATATGATAGTACTACATGAAAAGTTTACATCATTACTAACTTCCTATCTACAATTTTCCTCCAAATCAGTCTGTTACTTGTCAAGACTCCAATATTATCATTATCAGATCTTATATTTCTATCGTCTAAGGCACTTTGTTCTGTATCAATCCACCTATATCTTGGTCTTCCTCTGGGTCGTTTTCCTGCCAACCTGACAGAGAACACTTGTTTTGCAAATCTTTCCTCGCCCATTCTGATTAAGTGACCATACCACCTGAGATTAGATTTCCTAACGCATTCCTGGATGCTGACAATGTCAAGTTCTTTTCTAATATCCTCGTTTTTAATATGATATTGCTATTGATGCCATCTGTTCATGCCTCTAATCTTTCTCAGAACTCTCATATCTGCTGTCTCTAGTCTTTGGTCAAGTGTTTTACTTCTGACCCAGCTAGCTCTCAGATCCATAAGTTAAAACTGGTTTGAACATTGTCTTGTATAGTTAGTTTAGTGTTCCGACTAATTTCTCTGTTATTCCATATGAATTTATTCAATTGACTTCCATACCATACCAGCTTAGTTGATTCTGTTGTCTATTTCCATATTTAAAATTTACATCTTCACTAAAAATCGTGCCTAAGTAGTTAACGTGCTTTCAGATTTTTTCCAGTAGCTGACTTTTCGCTGTTTGCCCTGGGTCCCTGGTGAAAACAACAAAGGCCTTGTTTAACTGGGCGACACCGCCAGCATGAAATTTTGTCATGTTGTACCATCATTTTCTATATTGGTTTAAGCCAATAAGAATACAATTTGGTCGGCTAAATCCCAAATTGCCAGCCCATCCTCGTTCGTTCAGTATCCAGGTAGATACCCAACAGGGTGCACCACGAGAAAGTGAGGATTGGACATTAGGTCAGAAGCTCTGGTCGGTTCTCCGCATTCCTTTCAAGGCTATGTGGAGGTCTCTTCTCAATTATACAGTTTTGACCCTTAAGCACACCCCTGTATGATTTTATTTAAATATGTAAACTTTATATTTTATATGTATTTTTGTAAGATGGTTGTATTTTGTACTTATATACTCTAATGTTAATATTCAAAAATCTGTTTCTTCTTTATTTCGACATTTTTTTTCTGTTGCTGCCTGCACTTGATGTATAATTCTTAATTTGGCCCTTGGAGGTAAACAAGTTTGACATACCTGGTTTAGACAGTGTTTTCTTCACTAAACATCAACATGAGTGATAATCAATGTTCAAACATCCATACCTGATTAGAACAAAATTAACTTGGAGATAGAACTTTATAGCTGTTCCAGAGAGAAAATTTATATTTTATTTTTAATAGTTATATGAAGTTCGCACATTTCAAGAATGTAATGGAAGAATCCAAACAAATTATCTAATCAATAAAGCATTCTATGCCTAATTCTGTTCTTTTTGGATAAATGTTTGTAAGACTTTTAAAACACTGAAGTCGCTTGATGAAGGAAAAGTTTGTAAGCTAGGTTTGAATTAGACCAAAGAGTTCTCAACTGACCTGAGCATATATACTTTATTTGCTTGTGAATTCAGAAAGTCATATGTTGTTATTCTAAAGATAAACCAGTGTGTACACTAGTTTATCTTTAGAATAACACACTAGTTATACGAGTTTAAATTGTATGTGAAAAAAATGTATGTGCATTTTGCACATAGAGGTGAAAGTCATGACATAGTTTCTCCAGGTGTTTATGTCATGGGATATCCATAACAAGTTGGAGAATAAAGTTTATTTTCTAATGTTATATATCCAGGTGATTCTAAGTCACCCCCAGTGCTTTTGTTTACTAGAAGTCAAGCCCTCTAGTGTTATTTTAGGTAAACTATCAGATCTAGCCATATGTAGTTATATTTTAGTGATGATAATTTGTGTCTTGGCAATGGAGTGGATTTTTCTTCTAACTGCGGAGTATGGGGAGTTGAGTAAACTAGATGTTAATAAGGCTGTGGGACTTGATAACATATCACCACGTATTCTGAAGGAATGTGCCAGGGAGCTGACACCTGCCTTGACATATTGTTTTAATATGAGTCTTGCACTCAGTCAAGTCCCTAAGCAGTGGAAGGAGGGCAAGCTTGTGCCGTGCCACTTCATAAAGGAGGTGACTGAACTCAAGCATTAAACTATAGGCCTATCTGTCATGTGTTCTGTCAACCTATCTATAGGCCTATCTGTCAACTTAACCAGGTGTTGTGGTTAAGTTGTTGTTGGAGAAGCTTGTGAGAACTAGGATCCAGAGTTGGGTTGACAACAATGCTATCATCTTTGATGGACAGCATGGATTTGCTAAAGGGAGGTCATATTTTAGTAATCTACTTACTTATTACAATAAAGTGACTGCTTCCTTGGAGAGAGGAGAAGGATACACAGTGATATACTTGGATTTCACAAAGGCTTTTGATATAGTACCTCATCAAAATGAGGTACTTTATCAGTGAGGTACCCCAGTTTGACTATCAATGATAAATTGATAGTTAAACTGGAGCGGATGGGGTTGGATATTAGATTGGTGCATTGGATTGGAGATTGGCTGTCTGATAGGTATCAATAAGTTGTGTATGGGGGAGCGATGATGAGGAAAAGGAAAGTCACTAGCGGAGTGCCTCAGGGATCTATTTTAGGGCCATTACTGTTTAACTTGCTATAGGTGAAGATTTGGTTGGAGATATTCAGTTGTTTGGAGATGATGCAAAGTTGGGACAAACCATGAAGAGTAGTGAGGATGTTGTGACCTTGCAGGAAGACTTGAATAAATTGAGTGATTGGGCACGGAAATGGGGATCTGAGTTCAATGTTGCAAAATGTAAGGTTTTAAAATTTGGAAAACAAAGATGGGATGCAGAATTTATGCTTGGTGAGGATACATTGTTGGAGGTGGAAGAAATAAGAGATCTGGGGGTGATAGTGGATAAGGATCTGAAATTTAGGGGACACACAGCCAAAATTGTGAAGACAACACAAAGGCTTCTGGGAATGATGCGGAGGACACTGATGTGTAGCAGTAGGGAGATTCTTGTTCCGTTGCATAAGGCTTTGATTAGGCCACACATGGACTATTGTGGCCAGATTTGGTCACCTGGTTTTCAGAAGGATGAAGAGATGTTGGAAAGGGTCCAAAGGCGACTGACTAAGGTAGTTTCTGACCTCTGGAATGTCGAGTATGAGGAAAGATTGAGGAGATGCAATTTACAGAGTCTGCTGGACAGGAGGAAGAGGGGAGATATGATAGAGACCTACAAACTGGTAAGGGGTTGTTATAGGATCAATTCTGGAGAAGTTCTACAGAAAATAGTGGGAGATCAGGGGAGAACCAGAGGTCATCCCTGGAAGCTGTATAAAGAAGGTGTGAGTAGGGGAGTGAGAAGCAGGTTTTTTTCGTGCAGAGTTGTAAATGATTGGAATGCCTTGCCTGAGAGTGTGGTGTCTGCAGGAAGTTTGAATGTGTTCAAAGCACGGTATATGATGAGCTGTGTGTGTGATAAAAGGACCTCTCAGATGAGTCTTTGACTCCATGAGGTCTTGGGTAATAATAATAATAATAACAGAGTTAACAAGGATGTTGATGAGGTGAAGTCTTGTAGTCAGTTGTATTTTATTGTTGTACCAAACTGGCTGTAACCTTTGAAGAGCAACAGTTACTTTAGCAATGTGTGCTTAAATATCATGTTTATACCAGCTTCCTTCCCAAGTAAGTGAATCTTAATATTTCTTCCAATTGTTCATTATTAAAGAAAATTTTCCTAGGCTTTTTTTGCCTAAAGGCATTGTGTTTGATTTGTGAATGATGATCTTGAACCCATAATCACTCCTTAGAAACGCTGTCTGTTAATTCTTGTAAGTGATGGTCATTCTCTGCTATTAGGTCAATGTCACTGGCAAATTTAAGGTTATTGATGTTTTACCACAAACTGTAAATGCAATACCACTGCTATCCAAGGCTTGTTAAGTTGCCATTGATTTCTATTAACATATTTGAGGAATGGAAAGAAGTTTAATTAGACATAAGATACTAAGATTAAAATGATGAAATTTAGTGGCAATACCATTTCGAACAATGAGATAGACCACAGGCTCAGGTTATCTTGCAATATTGTTGTCACAGTTGATAAAAAACAAAATCTGTGAAAATTATTCTACATTTTTTTTGTTTGCGTAACTGACATTATATAAATGCTTTATTTATGTGACCATTCAAAATGTTATTAAATCATTATGTGAATCTATACAAATGGGGGGGGAGTCATGATTCTCTATATGATGGTGGTCTGGAACATTATTATTAACATCTGACTTCCATGGAGTCAGAGACTCATCACAGGAGGTACACTCTATCATACACAAAGCTCATCCATCCATGCCTTAAATTGATTCAATGTATCAACATTCACAACACACTCAAGCAATGCATTCCACTTACCAACCGCCTTCCATGTAAAAAAACTTTTTCCTCACTCCTCTGCTCACACCCACCTTATACAGTTTCTAGGGAAGGTCTCTTGTCCTACACCACCCCCCTTTCCCATTCTGTGAAAAATTTCTTACATGTCAACCTGATAACAATCCTTTATATGTCTCAATCATATCCTCCCTCCTATTCACAAACTTTGCAATTTATGTTTTCTCACTCTGTCCTAATACTCCACATTCCAAAGACCACTAATTAAGTCATTAATTAAGACCACAATTAAGTCATTCTCTCTCCTATGTCCCAAATACCTGAGTTTCTCATGATCTCACCCTGATGAGGATGAAACACCCTTATAAATTGATCACTGAATACCTCAACAATGTATTCTGCAAAAGTAAGCACTCTTAACATTTCATACATTAACATCATATTATCATTCTTCCTTCTACTTGCCACATATTTAAAAAACTCTCTATGATTTTTCTGTCTGATTTGTAATTTCTGCTCATACTGCACTTTCATTGTCCTTACTAACTGAGTAACTCTCCTAGCTTGCTCTTTACACTCTTCATGTAACTGATTATTGACATTATTCATCTTATACTGCTGCCTCCAAAGTACCTTCTTCTTAATCCCTTATTCATCCATTTTACACTTACCTTCTTCTTCAGCCTTCTGACCTTTGGAATACATTCACAGATTGATGCTGTTATGTATTTCTTTGTCAGCTGCCAAGCAGCATTTATTTCCATACCACTCAACTGCTCACTCTATGCTATAGCTCCAAGATGTCTCCTAAGCTTGTCATAATCACTAGCCTTGTACTTCTACATATATCCTTTCCTTACAAAAGTCTACATATGGCTAGCTACAACCCAGGTGATAACTTCATGATCACTTTCACTAACTAGATTGAAGTGCAAAACCCAACTCACAATTACATCCTCTGATGAAATGATCAAATCTAAAACTCTTAATCTTGCATGCCCTCCTTACATACTGCCTGATGATGAAGAAATGTATAAACAATTAGGTTAACAAACAAAGAAAAGGTGATTATTATGGATGATTTTAATTATTATGGTATAGACTGAAATGTGAAGATAGCAGTTGGCAATAAGAAATTCATTTTCCTTATTGCCAACTGCTATCTTCACATTTCAGTCTATACCATAATAATTAAAATCATCCATAATAATCACCTTTTCTTTGTTTGTTAACCTAATTGTTTATACATTTCTTCATCACCACCCTCCATATTCCCTGGTCTATAGCAACATCCACCTAAACAACTCTTCCTGTCAATTTCCACCTCATTTCCATTTTTATTCTCATTAGGATATCATCTTCATTCAACCAGGTCTCACTTATTCCAATGAATTTAACTCAATCAGTGAAACCACTTCATCTCCCTTATTTCTGATACTTCTGGCATTTGTAAACAAACACAGTAATTCATTTTTAGATTTATAATCAGTCCTTTTGAAGCTACTTGTTGGTTGTGATTTCCCACCACACCTGCCCAATCACCTTTATCACCTTACCAGATATGTCTGCCATGTCTCCCACATATGTCTGCTCAGTCTCAAATATCCCACTTAGCATGAGCTAATGCAAGTAGTCCTAGTACGTAGTACAATCTCGGGCAACTCGCAGCAAAAGGTGGTAAAGTTCTGATCGCTATTCTTGGTATTTTCCATAATGTAGAAACACATTTCCTAGCAAATGTATGCTGTTATTACATTATGGTGGGAGGTCACTACCCAGGACCGATTTCAGCCTTTTTTGAGGCTTCATCAATGAGTAGCTATCAAGAATAGTGATCAGAACTTTACCACCTTTGCTGCGAGTTGCCCGAGATTGTACTACGTACTAGGACTACTTGCATTAGCTCATGCTAGTAATCGCCGATACTTTTATAGTTTAGTATATTCGGCATGAAACTCTGATTCCAATCTTTGAGTTTCTTATTCGGTTTTAAAACAATGTGGGATTTAATATCCTCTTAATTTAAATAATGTTTATATTGCCGAAATGAAGCCTATTGGCTCTTTATATTTAAGTAATTTGGCATTAATTATTAATTATAAACTATTATCATTTTATTATTATTATTATTACAGCAAGGCTAAAATTTTGGTAATTCTTCATCCAGAGATAATTTTGAAGATCTAAAGAGGTTAACTTTACTATTTGATTATTGGAACTGAAGAAAATAAAACTTTGGAGGCAATAATCAAAAAGATTAGCATGGTAATTAATCAGAATTTTGCGAGCGATAAAGATGAAATGAATGCAACAAAGAATTCCAAGAAAATTTTGAACTAGGCATTTTCATTGGCTAGTTTTCTGCAGGAAAAGGACCCTTGCTTCATAAGACTGAGATTCACTTATTTAGTGAAAAGGCCTAAAAAATATATATATATTTCTAACATCGTTGATATGGTATGAACCCAAATCTTGCCAACCAACCAAACACATTTGTTGTTCTAAAATATATTGGGTGAAGGGGGGGGGGGGAATCTGATTGAGCACTGCACCAAGTATAGACTAGCATGGATTGTCCACCAGCTCTGTTTTAGAAATATTTTTAGAAATACTACTTCTCAGAATGGCATGTAATTGAGCAGCTTACTGTAATTAATTCATTCACATTTCAAGATTACTGAACAAATTTAATCAACCAAGGATTCAGCAACACCATGTTTTTTGGTAAAAAGAGCCATTTTAGTGAAACTGGCATTCAATGAAATGTTTTGAGAGTTGCACCTGAAAAAAAGGCTACAATAATAGAAATAAAGTACTGAAATTATTTATTTTCTTTCATTACAAAGTCTGAACAACATAAATTAGATAAAACAAAAGGCAATGGACTGCTTATCCATTGGGGTTTCCCCGGTGATGAGTGATGCCTCCTGGCATTACTCTTTTCCTCTATCTTCTACATATATGATGAAAAAAAAATTACCTCCTTCCATGCCAACAGCTGAGTACTGTGTGCCTCTTGTGGTCTTTTGGGAAAAGACATTGGGACCAGAAGCCACTTAAGTCTTCTGGTCCCAGATGACTCAGATGACTAGACCTGAGCACAGCAATCCAAATGTGGTCGTATCAAGGCTTTATAAAGAGGAATGATAACTCCCTTATCTCTGCTTGTTAATGTATTCTTCAATAACTATGTAATCCTGTGAGCTACCCTGGCTACCTTAGCAATATGTCCTCTAAACTTCAACTCTCTATCTACTGCTACACTGAAATCCCTGATTTCATCAACTTCCTGGAGTACTCTCAATGTAGTATGTAGTTTGTAATCTTTTTATTCCAAAATGCATAAATTTTACACTTTTAGAATAACAATATTACAAACCGCATACCACATTGACATCCATTCTGCTTTGTTCATACTGTCAGCCTATTTATATTGCCCTGCAAGTTCTCTACATCATCTTGATCAATTATTACCCTATCCAATTTTGCATCATCAGCAAACTATGGAGCTCCCTTCAAATCAAATCAAGGAAGGATAACCTTATTAAATAAAGATGACAGGAAAGTGCTAAATATGCTAGAAACAGGCATGTTATTAAGTAATCATTTTGGTTAGGTATACATTCCTGACAGACCCATTAGTTTTTCAGAAGCTGGGATGGATTTGAATGAAAAGACAGAGATAGAAGAGGTAGAGGTATTAAAAATATTGCAAGTGTGGGATGCTATTCCAAGTCTGGCTGCATAACTTGAGTCTTAATTCAAACACAGTTCCTAATGACTGGAAGAAGAGAAAGATAATTCCACTATAAGAGTGAAGCCAGAACCAATGGTGCCAATTACAGACTAATCTGTATCTCTAGAGTTGTTATTAAGGTATTAGAGGCTGATATAAAATCACATCCAATACGAGTAGATAACAGTGATCTTTTATAGAGGATAATATGGCTTTATTAAAGGTAGGGCTTGTTTTATTAGTCACATTGCCAAGGTAGTTAAAACATCATAATGGATAACTGGAATGTTGATAATAACACTGATTTATAGGAACAAGGAAATTATTCTCTAATTTACTGATAAGACCACATGAGGACTACTGTGCTCAGATATGGTCATCTTCATGTAACTAAGATGACCATATCTGAGCACAGTAGTCCTCATGTGGTCTTATCAGGGCCTTATAAATTGGAGAATAATTTCCTTATTCCTATAAATCAGTATAAAAGAGGTTCAGCACCAGTTAACTAAAATTATATCTGGCTTGTGGAACCTTGTATGTGAAGGTAGGTTAATGGAGTACAGCCTTCAAAGTTTCAGAAACAGAAGGAGGAGAATGGATATGATAGAAATATACAAGTTAAGAGGGTTCTTACACTATACAGGGGAAATTTTGCAGCTTGTTGCAGGTGGGCAGGGGAAAGAAATCTAGGTCATCCTCAGACATGAGTAAAGATAAGGTCAGGACACCCCGATTCTTTTCATGGTATGCAGTGAGTAAATGGAATAAGTTGCCAGTGGGCATTTTAAGTACATCTTTGGTGAATGTTTTTAAGGAGAGACATGACAAGTACCAAGGAATTACATCTTTCAGGCTTTGGCCTCAATGAATCCCTGTAGATGCCTACATAACAATAATAATAAAAATAATATACAAGGCGTGTTCAAAAAAAGACCGAACTTTTGCTATAAAGACTTTATTGCTTATTTAACATTTCAAGCACAGTCCCCTTCAAAATATTCCCCTCTACTGGTGATACACTGTTCTATCTCAATGTTTCTTCCATTGATGGAATACTTCCTGGAATGCACTTTCTGTGATGGTGTGCAGTTCTCTTATCACATTTTCCTGAATTTCCTCTATGGTTTGGAAACAGCGTCCTTTCAAATTGGTTTTAAGTTTGTGAAACAGGAAAAAGTCTGCTGGGGCTAAGTCTAGAGAATAGGGTGGATGGGGCATAACATGTCTGATGTTTTGCCATATAACTGTGGATGAGGAGCGACGTGTGAGCCTCTGAAGTTTTTCAGTCAAAATTTCATGGTAAGATTCTATGCTGATACCCACTTCATCAGCAACTTCTTGGATAGTTAAACGATGATTTCCATGAATCACAGCACGAACTCTCTCGATATGGTCGTCATCTGTTGATGTGGAAGGTTGTCCAGGCCTGGGATCTTCACCGACCAACGTTCTGCCCTTTTTTAAATGCTTAAACCACTCATAACACTGCATTCGGCTCATACAGTCCTCCCCGTATACTTGGTTAAGCAAGTGAAATGTCTCTAAAATGTTTACCAAGTTTGTAGCAAAATTTCACAGAAGTTCTTCAATTTCTTTCATTGTCACTTTGTCACTAATCCAACAAATAGCTTGTGCACATGTTCACTTCAGTGGATGTAACTCGACGACTAATGCTCATAGCAGTACAGGGCAAATGGCAGTTTATCATCAAAACCTGCTGCTAGGTGCACTCAGTAGTCGCAGCACGCTCTCTGTGTCGGTTGGTGGACTGTTTAAAAAGTTTGGTCTTTTTTTGAACATGCCTCGTATTAGTAAATATATTTTTGGTAAATATAAATCATTAGATCATAACAAAAGTAATATCTTGTGCTTAATTATTTAAAATATAAAAAGTAAAATTTATGAATGTTATATTTATACACATACTGGATCAAATGATGGCATTGTAAAGGATTTTGTTTTCTTCTGATTGAGAAAAAATTCTTCAGGGGTATAAAATGAAAGTTCTAGATTAAGAGCAAACTGTAAAAAACATAATTTATATATATACTTTTTATTTTTTAAAAAAATTTAAACAAAAATTTTAAAAATATAATTTATATATATATAAATATATATATATATATAATTTTTTAAGGATTCACTTAAGAGTTGATAACCAGTAGGAGACCTCCACATAGCCTTTTAAGGAATACGGAGAACCAAACTACGACTTCTGACCTAATGTCTAATCCTCATCATTTTTGTGGTACATCCTGTTAGTAGGTATCTACGTGGATACTGAATGAAACAGGATGGGCATTATTGGTTTAATCAACAAACCATGATGGAATTTCATTTATCATGAAAACCAGGTGACCAAATCTGTGCATAGTGGTCCATAAATGTAACCTAATTAAGACCTTATACAATGCAACTATGATCTCCTCAAGTCTACAAGTCAAAGCTCTCTGCATCATTCCAGAATTCAATGTGCTCTCCTCACAGTTTTATCAATGTGGCTCTAAATTTTGGGTCGTCCCTATCCACCATTATCCCAAAAATATCTTATTTCCTCCACCTCCTCCAATATGTTCCCACCAACTGCGCACTATCTTTATTTTCTGAATAGTTAAACCTTACACTTTGTAGCACTGAACCAGCAAATCATATTCCTATTCCTTCAGTCTACTCAAGTCCTCTTGCAAAACCACAACATCTGCTCTACACCTTACAGTTCTTCACAACTTTCCACCATCTAAAAACAACTGAATATCCCCATTCAAACTATTCCCAATATCATTAACATACAAGTTAACAGCAACGACCCTAAAAAAAGACTCCTGAGGAATACCACTAGTGATTTTCTTGTTCTGGGATATTGCTCCCCCCATACATATCTTGCTAAGACCTATCAGACAGCCAATCTCCGATCCAACACAATTATCTATCATCAAATTCCACTCCAATTTGACTATCAACTTATCATGTGGCAATCTATCAAAAGCCTTTGCAAATTTCAGTATACCACTATGTATGCATCTCCCTTGTCCAATGCACCTGTCACTTTATTGCAATAAGTAAGAAGCTTACTAAAACCTAACCTTCATTTAGCAAACCCATGCTATCCATCAAAGAGAATACAAATGTTGTTTACACCAATTCTGAATCTTGGTCTCCTCACTAGCCTCTCCAACACTTTAACCATACCTGACACACAGACTGGTCTATAATTTGAAGCTTGAGTCTTGTCATGTCTCTGATGAAGTGGTACAATCATGTCTTCCTACAATTCCTTTGGAACTTGATCCAAGGTAAGATCATATTAGATAAGTATGTGAAGGCAGATGCCAATTCCTTGAAACGTTTTCTGAAAACATGTGTGATATATATCATCAAGTCCCACAGCCTTATCATAGTATAAAGTTTACTCAATTCCTCATATAACTCCTTCTAACTCACATTCAGTTTCTCGCCCCCACCCATTCTTGCACTCAAAACTGGAGTGCAATGAGATGGGAAGGAAAAGAATCAAATACAATAAAGATGATATGAAAATGGAAGATAAAAATATTCTAAATGTCTGGAACAATTACTTTGAAAGAGTACTAAATTAAACAAAAAATGACAGCACATATCAATACTTGAGGTAGAAAAAAGCTGATAAAAAACTTGAAATGTGGAAAGGCAGCTGGTGTAGATTATATTCAACCAGAAAGGCTGAAATATCGATATGGAGGTATAAAAGTTTTAGTAGCTACACTGCATAATTCAGAAGGTCTGGTCAAATTGTTCGATTCCAGTTGATTGGAGTAGAGTATGCCTATAAACAGTGAAATAAAATGGAATATAAGAATTATAGAGGAATTGTCTTGCTAAGTGTTCCTGATAAATATATACAAGCAGACTGAGAAAAGGCTAAGAAGAACTGTGGAATGAAACTAGGAGAAGAACAAGATTTGTTCTAGAGAAACAGCTTGTCAGGACCAGAGATTCACTTTAAGATAAATACAGTAGATGAGAAATCATGGGAATATAACAAGCATCTGTATCTAAGTTTTGTATATCTGGAAAAGGCATATGACAAGAAAGCAATAAAAAAAGCTGTTCAAAATGCTACTATTATATAATGCAAATGGAATGTTACATTGAGCAATCTATATTTGAGTTGTAAGTCAGCAATCCGAATTCAGGAGGTACAGGAAAAGGGCTTTATGTGAAATTAAGTGAGTGACAAAGGTGCAGATTATCTCCACGGTTATTCATCATCTATATGGATTACATTATGAAGGAAAGTGACAATCCTGATATCAAAACTAGAGATTATCTTATCTCTGTATACAGATGATGTTATTCTCCTAAATAAATCTAGAATAAGTCCATACAAAGATTAGAAAAATAGGCAGGAAAATTGATATCCACTGCATCTTGAATTGAGAATCTATAGAACAAGTAAAACATTCCAGGCATTTATGCACAATTTTTAGTATAGATGGCAAATGAAATTAGTTCATTTTCACAAATAGTTAACCTACCAACTAGAATATTAGACAATCCTCATTCATTCTTCCAAAATTCCTGACTTTTTCTTAACTAGCTATCCCCTCCAAATAAACTATAGATGTTTGCTCTCCCTTTGTCAACTCTGATCACAATCATATTCAAGACTCCTCTACAGTTCGTCCTTCTCCCAGCCTCATATCCTATGGCACTATAACTGTTCTGTGCAGACGTTTGGATCAGGAGAGAAAAGCAAATAATCTGCACAGAACTATAACACGGATATAATCACCATTGGAATGAAAGCCTTTATTCCCCACTCCACTGCAACTTCTGACCTGTATACAAACTCTGGTCGCCCACACCCCACACAAAAAAAAAAAAAAAAAAAAAAAAATGTGTTTCTGCAGTCCATAACAAAAATGCAGCATTTTCAATCACTTAAATTAAAAAATCAAGTTTCTCATTCAGCTTATACAATAATCCGAAACAAGTATAAAAAAGTTATCGATGTTTCCAAGCAGAATTCATAAGAATAAAATGCAATAAACTTGCTTCCTGCTCAAATGGCAATCACGCCTTCAGGTCCCTTACTAAGGGTGTTGGGCATAACTTCTGCTCATCCCAGTTCCCACATGTCTTGCATCCTTATTGTACTAAGGTAACTTCACCCAAGGAAAAAGCAGGCTGTTTTGCATTAGATTTTTCTCCAATTCTTGTTTGGTCAACCAATGTAAATCACCTCCCACACCACCACCACAAAATCTCCAGTGTCATGGAAAACCCTGATTAATCTCAAACTAATAAAGCTCATAGTCCAGATGGTATTCCTCTAGCTGTGTTCAAAATTTGTTCCGCCCAACACCACTGAAGCAGGTCTACATCTTGCCTGTACCCAAAAAAAAGAGACAAAAGTCATCCATATCTATCATCAAATTGCTCTCACCTCAGTACTTTCAAAAGCAATGGAGAAGGTTACTAACAACCAGTTTCTTCACTACCTGGAGACTCATCAATTAATTAGCCATCACTAATATGGATTCTGCCATTCTCATTCTACAGCTGACTCCTTGTTAATCTCTTCGACCTTTAGACACAGGTCATGCAAAGATCTGGAGAAACTCACACTGTCACTCTTGATATTTCAAAGTCATTGTGTCTGGTATCAAGGCCTCCTGAACAAGCCACCATGTTATAGTCTCCCTCCTGCACTCTGTGACTGGAATGCCAGCTTCCTCACAGGTCATTCATTGCATGTCGTGGTGGATGGCTTCCTCTCGTTAGATTTCTCTATGAATGCTATAGGACCTCAGAATGCTGTATTCTCACAAATGCTCTTCCTCGTTTACATCAATAACTTTTCTCTGACTTCAAATTCTATTCACAATTTTGCCAATGACAGCACTCATCATTCCTCTTCGTCATTCAAGAAACCCTGTAATACTCAAATGATAGAAACCTTAAGGTCTTCCATAACCAATGACAAACTTTGAACATTCTCAAATAGGCAAAAGACAACTTAGTAAATTTCAGTGCAAAAAAAAAAAAAAAACTCAGGCCTGCCTTATTACCTGCAAGAAAGATCCTACTTTACTCCTCCTTATTTTTGATAATGTTCCAAGATCAAGTTTCCTTTCAAGATCACCTTACTCTTCTTGGGATGACTGTCACATCCAGTTTATTCTGGTATAACTATTACATACATAGCCTCCTAAGTCTCTAAAAACTTGATGTTCTTTTCTGTTCAAAACATTACTTCTCTTTCTCTCAATTTCTAATACTTTATAAGTCTCGATCTGATCAACCTTGGAATACTGTTCTTACAATTGGGATGATGCACACAAAACCTTCCTAAGAATTCTTGATGATATACAGAAGAGGGTAATCTGTTTAACTAGTGTTGCTTCCCTCACAGTCTCCCTTAAGTCCCTTTCTCACAGCTGCTCTGTTCCTGCACTGTGCCTTTTCTATAGGTATACTTTAGTGGGTATTGCTTCTCTGAATTTGCAACTAACTCCAACTCTTTAAATAAAGATATCTATAGGATATCTTCTTTCTCCTTAATCACTTACCCATATATGGCAATGTAGTGTTGTTACATCTTGTAACCTTTCATGCATGTGGGGGGGGGGGGCATCATATAAAAACATGGAAATAAGCAACAGAATTAGGAAAGCTGGTATGACAGGGAGTCAAAGAAATAAATTTATATGGAATAAGTGAGAAATTAGTCAAAACAATAAAACTTTTTTTTTTCCATATTAAACATCAGGACACAAGGAAGGAACTTAGCATTGTTAGCATTTAAGAATGTGTTAGCAGAGTTAATCTCAGGTAGTATGATCACTAAATAAAATCGGAAATGAGAAAGGCAGGAAAAACATCCAGAGAAAGACCAACATGGTAAGAAGTATATTAGAAGATCAAAATATTATTATTATTATGCGACACCTCCAAGGAGTCCAAGGGCTCATTGAGAGAGGACACACTACTCCACAACTCTTTGTCAAGTAATAGCTTCTGTTACTTCAAACTTGGTATTTTCTCCTGGGTCTGACTCCCACTGATGAGGCCTCAATAAAGGTTGAAACAGTGTGGGTAGTGGCCCTTCCCATATTGCATAGCATTATACATGTCTGTAAGGATATGTGCCTTACATTATGGGATACTAAGGCAAGTGATGTGAAATCATTAGCCCCTATATAGAAGTAGCCCAGTCATGAAGATACTTCATGCGCAAACGTTGTTTGCTTACACTTGGATAAAGGATGAAACCAAGAATATAATTTCTACGCATTTTTAATTTCTAGTATAACCAAGTGAAAAACTTTCAACATCTATCTCAAATAAAGAGTATTTTAGAAATAAGGCCCGACACCTTTTGACTACTTGTATATTGGAATCCATGAAGAACTTAAGTGTAGAGGACACAGGAGAAGATGGCTTCATTGTGAGTGAGCAGGAGGTTTTTGAGAAAATAAATAACCTTGATGTCAATAAGCAATAGGATTTGATGATACATCACCATGCATTTTAAGGGAATGTTCCAGAGAAATGGCAGTAGCATTGGCATGCTTGCTTAATAAGTCTTACAACAGTAAAGGTTCCAAGGGAGTGGAAAGAAGGTAAAATGTTCCATTGCATAATGGCTATAAGGCTGAGGCTTCAAATTATAGGCCAATTTGTATATTTGCAGTTGTGGTGAAGGTACTGGAGAGATTGGAGAGAGCGGGATATAGAATTGGGTTGAAAACAGCAGTATTCTTTGTGGTCATCAGCACGGGTTTGTTAAGGGGGGGGGGATTATGTTTTACTAACTTACTTATGTACTATAACAAGTCGACAAATACCTTGGACAGGGGAAATGCATATACAGCGGTGTACTTGGATTTTGCAAAAGCTTTTGATAGGCTCCCACACAACAAACTATTAAATAAATTGAAACAGATGGGATTGGATAACAGACTTCTGCACTGGATCAGTGACTGGCTGTCAGATAGGTATCAAAAAACTTGTACGAGGGTGGTCTGAAAAGTTCTCGCCCTAATAACGAAAAAACGAATTTATAATTTCAAAATTATTTTTCAACATAATCTCCATTAAGACTAATATATTTATTCCAGTGTTGCTCCAGCACCATCCCATCCCTGTAGTTGTTCACGGTAAGATTTTCAAAATACCTCTCTACAGCTGCAATCAAATCTTGATTCAAAGAAAAAAAGTTACCAGTGAGGAAGAGTTTTAGTTTTGGGAAGAGATAGAAGTCAGAGGGAGCCAAATTTAGGGAATAGGGTAGATGTTCCAACAATTCACAGTGCAGATCCCTTAATTTTCCCATTGCCAAAACAGCTTTGTGGGCAGGTGCATTGTACTGATGAAAGATGATTTTTTTCTTCTGCAAACCGGGTCTTTTCTCATGCATTTTTTCATCAAGTCTGGTTAAAAGATCGGAATAATATTCCCAGGTTATTGTTTTACTCTCTTCAAGATAATTAATAAACAAAATGCCTTTCATCCCAAAACACCAATGTCATGACCTTTCCTGCTGATGGAACCGACTTTGTTTTCTTTGGTGCTGAACAACCGGCTTCTGTTCACTGTTTTGGTTGCTGTTTGGATTCTGGTGTAATGGTGAATCCAAGTCTCATCCATAGTAATAAATCGATGCACAAAATCAGTTTTATTCTTGTTAAAACGATTCAAGTACTGTTCAGAGATTTTCATGTGTGTTTTTGATCTGCTGTGAGCAAGCGTGGCACCCATCTTGCACAAAGCTTTTTCATTTGCAATTCTTTATGCAAAATATATCCCACATGTGTTTTTGAAATATCTATAGTCTCAGCAATTTCATGCACTTTGACTGGCCAGTCATCCAATACCATATTGTGCAATTGATCAATGATTTCTGGTGTTTTTACACTTTTTGGACGTCCTTCACGTGGATCATCTTCAAAGCTGGTATGGCCACATTTAAACTTGGCAGCCCATTTCTTAATTGTCGAAAACGAAGGAGAAGAGTGCCCATAAACTTTTATGGACTCCGAATGAATTTATTTTGCCGTTAAACCTTCTTTTATAAAGAATTTTATAACCGCATGATACTCAATTTCATCCATTTCAAGGAATACAGACAATGCTTTTGCTTCAGACAGCTGTATAAAACAAACTACTTGATAGAATGACTTGAAATTTCACTTGGATGCATATGACAGATGTACCAACTTAGAAAAAAAAAAAAAATCTCTTGCCTATAGTGTTGTCATCTATTGTTGAGGCTGAGAACTTTCCAGACCACCCTCGTATATGGGGGTCTTGTATCCCATAAGAGGATGGTCATTGATGATGTAATGCAGGGGTCAGTTTTGGGCCCATTGTTGTTCTATTTGTATATGAGGTGTGGCTATTAAATAATGAGACTGGTTGCAAAAATGTGGTTAATTATTACAATTGTACAACTTAATTGTTATCCCCTCCTCTAAATACACCATTGCATATGAATTTTCCATTGTTGAAAGCAGTGCTGCAAGTCATCAGGTGTTATCTGCTTCAGTAGCACTGCTGATTTCTCCTTTACCTCATCCACTGGCTGAAAATGGGTACCCTTCAATGCAGATTTCAATTTTGGGAAAAGGCAAAAGTCACATGGAGCTAAGTCTAGTGAGCAAGGTGGATGGCCCAACACTGGGATCTTCTTATCAGCCAGATACTGCACTGTGGGCTGGAGCCCACAGTACAGTATCTTGGGGAGGCAAACTCAGGGACCACCCCAGGCAGCAAAAGCTCTAGCTACACCACTGGTGGGTGGGAAGGTATGTGCGCATTCTATGGATTTTCACAGAATGAAATTCTTTAAATAACAGGTTTCTTCTTTCTATATTATAATTTTGGTTTAAATTATATTAACTTCACTGCAATGTTTTCCATTAAATGTTTGGATTTGTTTTAGAAATACATATTCACTACTTGTATTATGTATAATACAAGTATGTATGCGGATATGTATAATGTTATGCATTAAGGGAAGGGCCCCTTCCCAGACTAGTTTCAACCTTTATTGAGGTCTCTTCAGTGGGAGCCAGGCCCAGAGTGGAGATATCAGGCAGAAGCAATGGCAAGGTCATCTTTACCTATAGGAGTTGCCAAAAGGTGTGCCACCTTTTTATTAAATTACTCTGGATTTAGAGAAAGATGTTGGAAATTTATTTTTCACTTGGTTAGACTATAATAAATTTAGTTTAATCCTTTATCCAAGTGTGAGCAATCAAAGTTTGTACCTGAAAATATCTTCAGGACTGGGGTAAGGTAGTACAATACCAGGCAACTCGTAGCAAAGGTGGACCAAGCTAACATCACTCCTATCTCAGCATCTCCCACAAGGAGATGTGTTTTGTATTATAGGAGATACTGAGATAGGAGTGATGTTAACTTGGTCCACCTTTGCTACGAGTTGCCTGGTATTGTACTACCTTACCCCAGTCCTGAAGATATTTTCAGGTGCAAACTTTGATAGCTCACACTTGGATAAAGGATTAAACTAAATTTATTATAGTCTAACTAAGTTAACCAACATCTTTTTCTAAATCCAGAGTAATTTAATAAAAAGGTGGCACACCTTTTGGCAACTCTTATAGGTAAAGATGACTTCGTCATTGCTTCTGCCTGGTATCTCCACTCTGGGCCTGGCTCCCACTGAAGAGACCTCAATAAAGGTCGAAACTAGTCTGGGTAGTGGCCCTTCCCGTAATGCATAACATTATACATATCCACAAGGAGATGTGTTTTGCATTATGGGAGATACTGAGATAGGAGTGATGTTAGCTTGGTCCACCTTTGCTACGAGTTGCCCGGTATTGTACTACCTTACCCCAGTCCTGAAGATATTTTCAGGCGCAAACTTTGTTTGCTCACACTTGAATAAAGGATTAAACTAAATTTATTATAGTCTAACCAAGTGAAAAATAAACTGCCAACATCTTTTTCTAAATCCAGAGTAATTTAATAAAAAGGTGGCACACCTTTTGGCAACTCTTATAGCTAAAGATGACTTCGTCATTGCTTCTGCCTGGTATCTCCACTCTGGGCCTGGCTCCCACTGAAGAGACCTCAATAAAGGTTGAAACTAGTCTGGGTAGTGGCCCTTCCCGTAATGCATAACATTATACATATATCCGCAAGGAGATGTGTTTTGCATTATGGGAGATACCAAGATAGGAGTGATGTTAGCTTGGTCCACCTTTGTTACGAGTTGCCCGGTATTGTACTACCTTACCCCAGTAATGAAGATATTTTCAGGATGTTAGCAAACTTTGTTTGCTCACACTTGGATAAAGGATTAAACTAAATTTATTATAAAACACTATCTTTATTTTTTAAATAAAACCTTAATTTCAACAATCTAAAATGTTATTTTTCTTGCTTTTCTGTTAGCAAAATCGATGACATTTTCGAAGTCTATTTCATAGTTAGGTAATTCGTAATCAATTTTAATTTAGAAAAACTCCTCTCACAACTAGCAACACTTACAGCAATTGTGAGGAAAATTCGCAGTAGTATTACAATATTTGGAAATGAGTTCTCGAGACTGTATTTTAAAATTAACTGCATAAGTTCAAAGTGCTACCTGGAGCGGACACTGCCCCCTCCACTTCTCCCTAGCTACGCCTCTGCCACCCACATATAAAAAAATGATGCAATGAACAAAGCCTTTCCACTGAAGATATACATCTGGAATTCTCATAATTTTCAGTAACCGAACTAGTTGAATAAAATGCAAAAAAGAAAGAAGTATGGAATACTTTTGATCTTGTCAGGATATGACAACTGCAGACAATCTGATCCTTAGTCAATGAATACTTTTTTATTATAACATAATTATCAGGACTAGGAAAGAAGAAGTTTCTAAAATATTCTCTCTACACACACACACACACACACACACACATATGCACATGCAAGCATTCACACAGTAATTAGAAAAAGAGATAGTTTTGATGAATATTTTTATATTTTCTTCATCTTCATATTTGAAACATTTCTTACCAAACGAGTTGTCAGGATATGACAACTGCAGACAATCTGATCCTTAGTCAATGAATACTTTTTTATTATAACATAATTATCAGGACTAGGAAAGAAGTTTCTAAAATATTCTCTCTACACACACACACACATATGCACATGCAAGCATTCACACAGTAATTAGAAAAAGAGATAGTTTTGATGAATATTTTTATATTTTCTTCATCTTCATATTTGAAACATTTCTTACCAAACGATCTGCACAAGAGAAATCTTTCTTCTTTCCTAGAGACCAGTTAGCATTTCTACCTGCTGCATCTAAAACAAAGTAAAGTTTACATATATGATAATAATACAGGTTTTTTTTTTTATACTGAGACAGTATTTTTCTGAAAAAAAAAAAAAAAGAGAGATGAGAGGTGTACTATTTCAGAATTTGTATTATTTCTACCATTCAAGGAATATTTTTATTTTATATTTTGAATCATTCTTCAACTCTTCAGAATTAATCCTCTCATTATCAGAAAAATTAAAGTCTACACTTAAAATGCACTAAAAGAAATTTATTTATATTAGACAAATAATATCCAGTGGATATTCACTACAGCAACTTGTATGAACTATAGAAATAGTTTGTTAAAGTTAATAACTTCCCCACAGTGAATTTTCTTTGGATTAGCAACATCCTATGAAAGTTTAATTCAGCAGTTTGTTATGGTGTTTTATGGTATCATTATTATATTAGCATTTCGAACTGCTTGGTAGAAATGCTATCATGGTAGTTCCTTTGTAATTATAAAGGAACTACCATGGAGTCTGAATACTCATTGTAGAAGGCCCACACTAATCTTACACTATAGGAGAAGCACTCTGTGTCATTAGTAAAAGATTAATAGTGGAATCGCTTGAGCAAAAATAAGTTCTATTTCTAGTAATATTTTTCAAAAAGATTGTATGCATTTCACTGAAAATTTATTTATTAGTGATATGAGACAATGTATAATAATTATTGGGGTGCAAGGTATGGGTAGTAGGGGGTAGCACCTTTGCCTGCTCAGCAGTAGCATCAAAATATTTGGTGGCTAGGTGGAACTGGTCCCCACTGCTCATACAACTCTCACTTATGGCTCCAAGCAGCTGGTAGAGTGCACCAGCGGTCACACCCTGGGACCATGCCTCGACTGACATGCAAAACTAAGTGATGGTATCAGCATTTTATGCTGTAGTGAAGGAGAGTGTTTCCTCCTTGTTGCACTTGAAGACTAGAATGGCTGAGTTAGCAGATGACCAAAATTTAATTTGACAATGGTAATGAAGGCATGACAGCAAACTATGTGATATAGTCCGAGCACACTATGAGACAAAACAGAGATGTGGTCAGTCACCGTGGAAGAGACAGGAACCTCACCATATAACCTTTCGTAGTAAACTATGAAACAGAGAACATGTCGGATTTAAGCAATAGAGACAAGGTTGGACCCTCTGCAACTTTTGTTGCAAGCCTTACATTCCAAGGCTTGCAACTTGGAATGTAAGGACTTTATATGAAGCTGAGAAGTTAGATAACTTTATACAAGAACTTTAAGCAATGAAAATTGACATTGCTGGTATCAGTGAAGTCAAATGGACTAATAGTGGAAAAATAAACAGAAAGAGCCATTCAATTATATACTCATGTAAAGACAGTCAATGGAATGGAGTAACATTTGTACTAAAAAAATAAGATTGTACAATCCTTACTTGGGTTTTTTGGCCCATAAGTGACAGGATAATTGAATTAAAAATTGCAGCTCAATCTTTTAATACTTTTATTGTCCAAATATATGCACCTACTTCTGATTACCTAAATCAGATGACATAACTATCGTTATGGGAGATCTAAATGCTAAAGTAGGCTCAGAAACGATCTCTTCCTGCATGGGAAACCAGGGCCTGGGACACAGAAATCCAAGAGGAGAAAGATTAATACAGTTCTGTGAAGAAAACAATCTGGTAATAGCAAATACTTTATTTAGCCACCCTCCTAGACATGGGAAAAGTCCTGGAGACAGCTGTAGGAACCAGAGTGACTACAGATTAAAAAAATTCTGGAATAACATCTTACAAGCCAAAACATACCCAGGGGCTGATGTTGGATCAGACCACAACTCTGTGGTCATTAAAGCAGCAATAAAATTAAAGAAAACAATGAAACCACTAAAAGTAGAAAAATATGATCTTGGCTCCTTTAAAAATCAAGAAATACAAGATAAATTTTTAAAGGAACTGGCACAATCCACTGCTATTAATGTTCCTGATCCCACCAAGCACCCTAAAGATGAGATTGAGGATAGATGGCAGAAATTTAAAGAGGGCATAAAAAAGGCAGAAAAACAAACAATTCCCAAATTTGAGAAAAAAATGAGTAAACCCTGGATGAATGACAAGATACTGAAAATGATGGAGGAAAGAAAGAAACACAAAAATTGTTCTGAATACAAGAACTTAAACAAGGAGATCAGGAAAGAACGTAGGATTGCAAAAGAACTATGGCTCAACAACAAATGCAAGGAAATTGCATTTCTGGACAAAAAGCACAAAACTTCATGCGTCTCCTCTCTTGGAAAGGCTCTCATTGCATTGAAGATACCAATGGAAATATCCTAATGGAGAAAGACAAAATAAGGGATAGATGGGTAGAGTATTCAAAGGAACTCTATAATCATGATAGAATAGATAAGCCAATGCAAGAAGATTTGGAGGGCCTACTATCTTACCTGGGAAGTAACAATTGCCATTAGGAAACTGAAACCAGGAAAAGCTCCAGGAATGGATGGAATTATGGCCGAATATCTAACGGCTTTAGATGATAAGGCTATAAGATCACTGACTGATATGTGTAACAAAATATACGAAAGTGGACATCTGTCAAAAGATTTTAAGCACTCAACGTTCCTACCAATACCTAAAAAATCGAAGACAATCAAATGTGAAGAATACAGAACAATCAGTCTGATCAGTAAGATAGCAAAAGTTATGTTATATATCATCCTAGAAAGAAATAAACATAAAATCAAAATGGAAATTAATGAAACACAATCTGGTTTCCAAGAAAATAAAGGAACTGGAGAAGGACTCTTCAACATTAGAACTATTATAGAAAGATATCTGGAGAAGCAGAAAGACGTCTACTTATGTTTTATTGACTACACAAAGGCCTTTGACAATATACAACATGAACAACTATCCCAGCAATCCCAAAAGATTGTTGCTGATCTTCCTAGTGGACTAAGTGACCTTGGCTTTTCTCAGCAGTGCTTCACCTGGTTTGCACCACTCCATGGATTCCCTTTTGGAAAGAGGATCATAATAAAGGACTATAATTTCATCCCCAGTGACAATGAATTAAAGCACTTCTGTTCGATTCTCTTGGCAAAGCTCTAAAAATGTGGGGAAACAGGTCACACGATGCTCCTTCCGAATTGAAGAGAGAAGTTGGGGCACCTACCTTGCACTCTTTGTCATGTGAAGCTTCTCATGAATGATGTGAAAGAGGGTTGTTATAAAAAGCCATAATCTTTCTCAGATTTCTTTTAGCTTCAGCCATCTATCATTGAGCTTTCTGACAATCTTCTCTCACACCTATTCTCATTCTTCTCACACTAGTCAACCTCTCCAGCCTCCTAATATCTTCATTCACCCTTCTCAACTCGGTCTTCATTTCTTCCATCTCCATTCTCAGTAGTTCTATTTCTCTCTCCACAATCGTGCTTTCAATTGACAATCATACTCACAATCATGGCCATCAGACAAACCATCTCCCTCTGCCACAGTGCCATAGATTAAATCCAAATGTGCATCTTTCACATTTCTCCATCCTCCAACACACTATTGGTATCCACAAATTGAATTTCACCTGTTTCTGAAGCACTATCTCAACTGCTGCTAATCCCGAGATTGAGACATATCTCCCACTGCCTGCATTTCATGCATATATACACATTCATCTCTTGCATCTGCCACATTTTTAAACAATAGGATGCATAGCAAGCTTAAAAATCATCGATTACGCTACAAATAACATGGTCTTTAAATGTGGGCTAGACAACGTGCTAGAACTGGTGGCTGCCACAATACTATTGGATACAATACCGAGATAATAAAATCCTAACAAAAGACCACAGAATCCAAAAATCATCAACTTCAATAGCACAAAATTAAAAACCAGTATTGGTAATGAAATGAACATGATCATATCGTTCCTTACCATCAATACTTATCTTTTTTTAACAGCTCACATCAACCGAGTAACAATGTCTTCATGTGTTAGCGTCACCTGAATTACTTACTGTACTTTCTAAGATATGCCTTTCATTTTACTCTGACTCCTCGTTTTTCTTTGCTATTTGATCATCTATTCCCTCATTCACATTTTTCATAATTTCTTTTCATAATCAATTTCTCATTTTTACATTCAACATTTTTTTCATTCATATTTCTTGATTTCTCTCCTGACACACACACACACACACACTCCTTTCTCTCTCTCTCTCTCTCTCAGAAGAGAATTCCACACGCACACTCAATAACAGCTATACCAAATGCTTGATGCGACTCATTTTCTTAATTATTTGGACATTTTCCAAATAATTAAGATTATTATTATTAAAAAAAAAATATTAAAATAATTTTCAAAATCATCAACTTCAACAGCACAAAATTAAAAACCAGTATTGGTAATGAAATGAACATGATCATATCGTTCCTTACCATCAATACTTATCTTTTTTTAACAGCTCACATCAACCGAGTAACAATGTCTTCATGTGTTAGCGTCACCTGAATTACTTACTGTACTTTCTAAGATATGCCTTTCATTTTACTCTGACTCCTCGTTTTTCTTTGCTATTTGATCATCTATTCCCTCACTCACATTTTTCATAATTTCTTTTCATAATCAATTTCTCATTTTTACATTCAACATTTTTTTCATTCATATTTCTTGATTTCTCTCCTGACACACACACACACACACACACACTCCTTTCTCTCTTTCTCTCTCTCTCAGAAGAGAATTCCACACGCACACTCAATAACAGCTATACCAAATGCTTGATGCGACTCATTTTCTTAATTATTTGGACATTTTCCAAATAATTAAGAAAATCAATAAATGTGTCAGAGATTAACAGGGGAGAATTAAAAAAAACTAAGTTTATGATCAGTAAAGCATCACATCCTAAGAGAAAAGTATATAAAAAATAATGAAAGTCAAATTAAATATGCAAGATTGCAAAAATTATTCAAAAAAACAGATGCTCTAATCCAGTGCTCAACAATTTATGTAAAACCCTCCTTGCCACACGCAAGAAATGTACTTACCTAAGACTCCCTTCATTTTTTAACGATATGCCCTAGTAAGTTGATAGGAATTTCACAGAGTGATTAGTGATACTGCATCTGATATTTTCTTAAAGTTATTTTATTTTTAAAAAAGTTATTTTTATTAAATGAAAAGTATCTTATTTTGCCCAGTTTGCAGCTACTTGACAGATGGAAAATATACTCACCACATGCAAGTGGGCAAGCATATTTGTTGAGCCCCTGCTGTAAGCTTTCAGCATCACTCTTAGTGCTACATTTTAATTTAAGCAGGAAAAATCATTGCTAAATTAATATTTTAAGACATAAGTAATTTTTACCTCCTACATAAAAGGAAGATTCATAATTAACACGAACTCCTTGATTGGCCGTCCTTACTAAATAGTCCCACATTCCAGGGGCAGGTTTACGATATAATCCTGATCGAGTGGATACCAGAACTTGTGCTGGCACTCCCAGCCTCTGTACTATCACCTCAACTTTGTGTTTAAAATCTCCAGCTGTTGTTTTTCCTTGAGAAATTCCTTTCTATAAAGGGGGAAAAAAATCCCACAATGCAATGAATGCTAAGCAATAAAAATTACATCACATAAAGAAAATTATTATAATACAGGTAAACCTCGCTTAATGCGATTAATTAATTCATCAATTAATGCACGCTAAGCAAATACAATAAACAATAGGAATAATTATAATTCATCCATCGTTAGCGTAAATTCAGAAAAAAATTACAGCATAAGCTATATTTAGAGGATAAAATCATCAAAATTAATAAAAACCAATTATTTAAATTTTTATTTAATGTCTAAACATTTGATTCAGCTACTTTTTTTTTTATGAAAAAATCAAGTAAAGAATGTTTCCTTAGCATGCTCAAGGTGATTGAAAACTAGCTCAAATTCTTTTGCAGTTAGCTTCTTAGTCGTAACATTCTCTTCTTGTTTACACTCCTTATCTTCTTCATGTGCATGCTGTTCTTCTGGTTGAAGGAGATCATTCTCACTTAAATGTTCTGAATGGGAATCGAGCAAGTTTCTCACATCTTCATTATCCAGTTCATTAAATCAAAGTTCTTTTCCAATTGTGCTGATTTCTTCAACAATGTTAGATCTTGGAATTTGCACATGAAAAATTAACATAGGCTTCATATTAAAGTCACCTTCTGCATTTCCTCCTAATAAAAGCGTAAGATGATTTTAAGGTACTTTTTATCCTGATTGAGTTGCTTCAATTTTAGCTAGGAAAGTTTTGGTTGGCATACACTTCTAAAAGAGACTAATTTCGTCCATGTTGAATATTTGGCAATCGTCATAATCACCCTCCTAAATTATCCTTTCCAATTCTTTAGGAAACTTGGCTGCAGAATCTTCATCAACACAGCACATTCCCCAGTTATTCAAATGTTATGCAGTCCATTTCAATTTTTAAACGGTCAAACCATCTTAAACTCACAGTAAAGCTTTCACATTCCTCTTGAAATTTAGTCTCTTTCAATGAGATAAAAATATTGAGAGCTTTTGCCTGAATATTCCCTGTACTAAGAGGTATTCTTTTTTGGTTATAATCCTTAATCCAGAATGATAGAAGATGACCTCCATCTTGATCATTAAATTCTATTTCAGGTGATCCGCATGCTTAAAGAAGTAGTAGCAACTTTTTCTTGGTCTCTGTATTCTTTACTCTTATTTAATATAGTCTGAATGTAGACTCACTGCATCCCAGGTCTCGCACAATCATAGTATTACTAGCGCCACTTTCATGTCTTTTAATGACTTCCAGCTTTTCCACTTGCTGCAGATTGGTGACAAAAAAAATGTTTGCATAACTTAAAATTTCGCATAATGTAAAACATTACTTTAACTGATTAATCACTCGTGTAAAGTGGGGAAATAGTATAATTTCACTCAATTGCACTAACTGATTATCGTGCATATCGAATTCGCATTAAGAGAGGTTTTCCTGTATAATTATTGCTCAGTATGGAGATGGACAAAGCTGAAAGGGTTAGGATAAGTTAGATAAATTAGGGTGTTGGAAGAAGACTGCAGGTGGAACTGCTGAAGTCAAGATAAGTTTCATTTTCTCTAATATTGGCAAAAACTTTGAAGCATTTTGGTGAAATATTGTTTATTCCTGATAGTTGAGAGTGAATGCATTGTGTTTGAAGTTATTAATGGATGGAACTGTAATTTTTATGTATAATTGCAGATTATGTAAATTAAGGCAAAATGACAGTGGGAACAATAACAATGAAACGTGGTGTAAAAATAAAATGTGGTGAGGAGTATAAATTGTTTAAAGATGTTATACCGGTGCAAATGTAGTATGTGTGAGTGGAAGAATGTGGAAGATCTGTTTGTCAAGAGATTGAACAAGAGAAGTTAAAGAGTATAGATCTGCAGAAAGTTTAATATTTGGATGGACTGTGGGGTGTTAAAGGAGAATCAAGAATGAGAAGTGACAAGGTTAGAAGGCAGCGAGAAGCATAAGATCAAGAATGGTATCAGCCAGAAGAGCAAGCAAATAAGATAGCTGATAATATGATTGTGAGTATGGAAGACTTTTGTCTTCCATACTCACTTCTTTTCTGTTCCCACATTCAGTGGGAACAGAAAAGAGTAGAACAGAAGGAACAATGGTAAGCATGATTGTGGTAATGGAAAAGGCATGACTGATGGATCAAAAGCAAGAATGACTGTGGAAACAAAAGCAAGCATGACTGCAATAATAGAAGAGAGCAATGACTGACAGAGCAAAAGTGAGAGTGCTTGTAATATGAAAGAGCATGAATGGGAGAATGTGAGGATAGATATCATGAGATTACTGAGGAGAAACACAGTGTAACAAAAAGGGTAGTTAGTGTATTGTCCAGGTATAATGACAATTATAAGTTGAGACAACAAGAAAAATCAATGTTAACATGTAAGGGGAGAGAGGGGGGTGCAGTATGCTGATGTGTAGAATGTATTTGAGGGACAAATGGAATTATATAGAAGTAATGGACTGTATTTAAATGGATTTTTTTTAATCAATTGAAGAAACTGTTACTAGTAGAATGTAATGAATGATATGAACAAGGAATCAGAGGAGGTGAGAAGTGATATAAAAAAACCCAGGAGAATGGAACAGGTAAGACTAAAAGTATTTGTGAATGGAGAGAAGAGTGATGTGAGATAATAACAAAAATGCCAAATGTACAGGTAAAGGAAAGAGTTGGGGTAGACAGAGAAACAGTGCTAAGGAGAGTGGATTCTGGAAATATAAATGAATGCATGTATATGGGTATAGTCAACATAAGGATGGAATGGCCTGGAATGCATGGAAAGCAGCCCAGTGAGATATATATATATATATATATATATCATCCAGAAAGCCTTCAAATTTTAGCAACACATTTGCAAGTAAACTTATAGCTGTTGTGCTCTTGTAATGTATATTTCTGTATTTCACTTTTATGCACCCGATGAAGTCTCCTAAGAAGATGAAACTAACTGTGTTCTCAAATAATAAACAGTATTTTTCTATTTTGGTATCGCTTGGCTTCTTAACAATGTATATATACAATGTGTGTATATATATATATTTTTTTTGTCTCTTACAATGTAGTAAGAGTGTAACATGGTAGTTCCCTCATGTTATGCATCCAAAGAAGTCTTCTAAGAGGACGAAACTAGTTGTGCAGTTTACTTAAATTAAAATAGTGTTTCTATTTTTTATCTCTTGGCTTATAGTAATTTAATCTATTTCAAAAAATGTCTCTCAGCCAAGTAAATCAGTTATATCACACACACACATATATATGGGATAAAGGGATTATATAAGGTGAAGGAAAGAGCAGATGAGTAGTCACAGGTGAGGATTCTTCTTCTCTTCCGTCGAACACAGGTTGTGGAAGATAGACAGGATCTTCCAGTCTTGTCTATTCCTTGCTGTTCGAAAAAGTTCCTTATATGTTCTGCATCCCGATATGTTCTTTATTAATTTCAGCAAGGAAATTCTTCTTTTTTCAGTTGGAAAAGTATTGATTAGGACGTTAGGAAGTCTGTCTGCATCCATGCGTACAGTGTTTCCAAACCATCTCAGTTGTTGTTTTCTAATTTTTTCTATTATTGTCTTTTTATACAATAGTTCTTGTCTGACTGTGATGTTTTTCTTTTCTATCCAACTTGTTCTATTTATTTCTCTTAAGCATTTCATTTCAAATACCAGCAGTTTTTTCTCCTCTCTTTTTTTAACTGCCCACGCTTCTGATCCATAGATGACTGTTGGTATAATTATTGCTTCATATAATTTGATTTTGGCTTGCTTAGATATCTTGTTTGTTTTCCAGATTTTCTGTAATTTGCCCATGGTGGTCCATCCTATTGCTATTCTGTGTTTGATTGTTTTGAGTTCATCTATCAAAACTAACATCTATTGTTTCTGTTAGTTTTGATCCAAGGTACATGAAGTTGTCTACTTGTTCTATTTGTTCTCCGTTTAGGGTGGCTGAAATGGTAGTTCCGTTCTTCCCTATTTTCATCACTTTTGTCTTTTGTATATTTATTGTCATGTCATATATTTTACAGGTTTTGTTTAGCTTGTTGATCAACTTTTGTAGTTCATTTGGGGTTCTTGCAAGAAGGATGAGATCATCTGCATATTTGATATTATTTTTGTTTAAACCATTGACATTGATTCCAGGCTCATTGTCTATTGCCTTCTTTACAACTTCTTCTAGATATATGTTGAATAGGCATGGGAATAATGGGCATCCTTGCATTACTCCTTTTTGGATCTCTATGGGTTCTGTTGTGAGTGTGTCCTTTTTAATTATTGCATTTGTCTTAGA